>NC_056755.1:1821538-2124711 GCF_018687715.1 Carya illinoinensis | reverse complement strand
CTAGCAAGTGGGAGCTGGCCATGAAAGACGAAATGGATTCCCTGCTAGGGAATCAGACATGGGAGTTGACAGAACTTCCATCAGGGAAGAAGGCATTACACAACAAGTGGGTGTACCGGGTGAAAACTGAGCATGACGGCAGTAAGAGGTACAAGGCTAGACTTGTTGTAAAAGGCTTTCAGCAAAAGCAGGGTATTGATTACTCTGAGATCTTTTCTCCTGTGGTAAAGATCACAACTATCAGGATGGTACTGACTATGGTTGCTACTGAAGATCTATTTCTTGAGCAGTTAGATGTGAAGACAGCTTTTCTTCATGGAGACCTTGAAGAAGACATCTACATGCACCAGCCTGAGGGATTTGTGGAATAGGGAAATGAAGGTTCAGTTTGCAGACTGAAGAAGAGCTTGTAAGGCCTGAAGCAAGCTCCTAGACAGTGGTACAAGAAATTTGACAACTTCATGCACAGTGCAGGGTATATTAGATATCAGGCAGATCACTGTTGCTATGTCAGGCATTTTGACAATTCTTACATTATTTTGCTGTTGTATGTGGATAACATGCTTATTGCAGGGGCTAGTATTGATGAGATCAATAATCTGAAAAAGCAGATGTCAAAGCACTTTGCAATGAAGGATTTGGGAGCTGCAAAGCAAATCCTTGGCATGAGAATTGTCAGAGACAGAGTCAGAGGTACGTTGAGACTCTCACAGGCTGAGTATGTGAAATAGGTACTCAGCAGGTTCAATATGGACAAGGCCAAACCAGTTGGCACACTCTTGGGAAGTCACTTCAGACTCAGCAAGAATCAGTCACCAGAGTCAGAGGAGGAACAAGATTACATGAGTAAAGTTCCTTATGCCTCAGTCATTGGTTCACTTATGTATGCTATGGTTTGCACAAGACCGGATATTGCCCATGCAGTGGGAGTTGTGAGTAGATACATGAGTAACCCAGGAAAGCAACATTGGGAAGCAGTGAAGTGGATTTTGAGGTACCTAAAGGGTTCCTCGGAAACTTGTTTATGTTTCTCTGGAGAGAGATTGGAAGTGCAGGGCTATTTTGATGCTGATTTAGCTGTAGATATTGACAGCAGAAAGAGTACCACGGGCTTTGTTTATACACTTGGTGGTACTGCAGTGTCATGGGGTTCTAATTTACAGAAAACAGTTTCTTTGTCTACAACAGAAGCTGACTATATTGCAGTGTCAGAGGCTGCAAAGGAGATGGTATGGCTACAAGGCTTCTTGGAAGAATTGGGTAAGAAGAATCAAAAAGGCACTCTCTACAGTGACAGTCAGAGTGCCATATTCCTAGCCAAGAATCCAGCATTCCATTCCAGGACCAAGCACATTCAGATCAGGTATCACTTCATACGGTCATTGTTAGATGACGGACAGTTGTTACTTGAGAAGATTTGTGGAAGCAAGAACCCTGCTGATATGTTGACAAAGGGTGTTACGCTTGAGAAACTGAAGTTGTGCGCAACTTCAGTTGGTCTTCTAGAATGAAGACAGGAGCAGTGAGTTGCAAAGGTGGAGGATATCATGTTTGAGGAAGACGGCGATACAACGAGTGTACCAGTCTCCAAGTGAGAGAATTGTTGAGTACTGTGGGGTCTAGTCTACACCGCTCGAGCGAAGTCAGGCAGAGTTGAACGCTCGACGTCAGCTCGACAGTGAGCTCGAGCGGGAGGCGTTCGTTCAAGCGGAGGCATTGGCCGCTCGAGCGAAGTCAGGCAGAGTCAAACGTTCGACGTCAACTCGACAGTGAGCTCGAGCGGGACGCGAAAGGGAAGTTCGCTCGACGCGCGCTCGACACGCCGCTCGAGCGAACATGCAATTTTAGGGATTCTGCCGTTTGAACTATATATATGATGTTTAAACTCATATGGCCGGTTACTGTAGACACGAAAACACTGTGGATGAACAGTGTTGAGATCCATCTTGTAGTGTGATATTCCTCGATAATAAAATCCTCTGCAGCTCTCGTGGACGTAGGCAATTTGCCAAACCACGTACATCTTGTGTCGTGTGTGTGATTGCGTGTGTGATTGTTTTTCTCATTTGTTATTATCTCTCAATTCATTGTCATCGTTTTCTCACAACCGGATAGGTCGCTCTTGCAAATACTAACAATATAGTGGTCTACTGGAAGAAGGAAGTTCAATATTTGCCTTTATACGAATGGATCACGCTCTTGGAGTGTATTTAGCAAGCCGTTCTGTTTTTTGAGTAGAAAGTTCCAACCTTAGTGTTTTTTTTATTTTTTAAATGGTAAAATATATTTCATTCATTCAAACGGGACATTATATCTTTGACCTAAGATGTTATAAGCCAACTATTCTTTTTAATGCTTTCTATAATACAAATTTTTTTATAACTGACATAATTATTGTCGTAACTCTTTACAGATAAATCATTTGAAAGATAACACTCTGTCAAGTTAATAAACTTCACACTGGTATAAGATAGAATTAATAAATCACACACTTTATTTAAGATTAGAATATATATTTTATAGATAAAAGTTTAAGAGATGATGTGTTTTTTTTTTTTTAAATTAACCTAAAATAAAGGAAATAATAGAAAACATTAAAAAAAGAAAAATAACAAATTATATATTGAAAAGCTGTAGAACTACCTTTTAAACCTTGGAGAAAATAAAAAATCCAAAACAAAGGGATGTAGACATGGGAAACGCGCTATCCTAAAAGTATGACGGTCAGTGGGGCTAGAGAAACCAGTGTCCTTGGTCTTAAAAAAGCTACACGTGACGGTAGAAAATCTTCTCTTGTAATGGTGCATGGATGTCACATGCCCACTTTGAACTGCACGTATGGCTCATGCACCGTTTCATCCAATGAAATTTTTCACTCGTTTGAAAGATCGATGTCTTAAAAATTCTGCGATGAGGTGCATGACGGTCGATGGCTCCGGATTTATTAAACGAAATACTGCAATGATGATTATTATTGCCGTGACAGGTGTTTATTAAATGTAAATGAATATTTAATGCTGTATCTATTATTTTTTTAATATATTGGACCATTTAATACAGTTAGTTGATATTTATTGGCCAGTTCTTAGAGTCCCTACTCTTCCCAAAGAGAGATACTTTGGTCATCCAAAGTGTTTACCGAATTGATTTTTTTTTTATTAAGTAGATATTTTTTAGTGATTTTGTGAATTTTTTATTTTTTAAAAATATTTAAGAATATTAAAAAAATGAATGGAAAAAAACTCCAAAAAAAAAAAAAAAAAAAGGCCAGATGACTTGATGGTTTTTCAGGACAAAAGTTTCCGTAAATGTAGAACTACTCCATCCCAAATCTCACGTTAGGTTTTGTTTGACCTTTAAGGAATTTTTATTTTAAATATAAAATTCTCATCTCATCATTATAACTTTTTCAAATCTTCATATAAAATATAATAAACAATTTAACTTTTTTTTTTAATTTTTTCAAATTCTAATACAATAATAATATTAAAATATAATATTTTAATATTTAATCTTAAAATTTAAAATTCTCATCTAAAAATTTTCAGTGACCAAACAGAATCATATGTCCCTTGCCGTACTTCAATCCTGATCTCAGCTACAGGGGAGACAGACAAGACATGGCATGCCATACGGTACTCTATATATCATTAGCAACCAGTACCTATGTTCTGTCAGAATCTTCAGTTATTTCTCTACAATGTGTAGGACAGTAGGAGGGGTAACCCACATGTTTTAAGTTGCCAAATCTCGTGAGATGGTCATTTTAAGGAGTTTCCAAATCTAAATTTCTTTACGGGGAAGACTACAAACAGTCCAGTATACGAACCGACTGATCTAGAGTGAGGATATAGCTTCCTAAATTTAATAATCAACTATGTTGCAGAATACTAAGTTAAGCTGTTGGGCTTTTTTTAAGCCCACTTTACGACATTGGAATTATAAATTCAAGTAACGCACATCTACCCACCTTTCAACTGTCCCAAGTACCAACTGTTCTAGAGTGAAGATATAGCTCCTTTCGAAAAGGGCAAAAAAATGTGGACATTTGGGGTTGTGACAGTCTTATATAGAAAGGTACATCGACCGTGAATACCATAAAATTAAAAGGGGCCAACAGGCAGAGAAAGGGAGTGGGTTATAAACACACGTCGTGTCCAGGTAAAATCCATGTGCCCACATGCATGTTGGGGGGAGGAGAGAGAGAGAGAGACACCATAGTAACTCTCTGACTGATACTACTACTACTTATAGACGGACATCATAATAATCCTCAGCAGTCAGCACCACAAGAAGCAGCAGCAGCAGCAGCAGAAGTTGTGAAAAAACATACGCACTGAGAGGACCATCAATCAGAGCACGTTAGTCTGTGCCTTCAACCGTTTGACACAACCGGTGGAGTTGCATTAGAGAAAGAGATGAAAGAGAAGAGTGAAAGTGGTGGTGGGTATGTGAGGGCGGATCAGATAGATCTGAAGAGCTTGGACGAGCAGCTTCAGAGGCATCTGAGCAGGGCAAGGACCATCGAGAAGAACAAGAAGAAAGAGGAAGAACAAGAAGCAAGGTCTACCAGGCAAGAGTGGGAGATTGACCCTTCCAAGCTCATTATCAAGAGTGTGATAGCTCGTGGAACTTTCGGCACCGTTCATCGTGGCACTTATGACGGCCAAGACGTTGCAGGTATTAGAAAATTTTCCATTTCTAGTCTGAAAGTTTCGATTTTTTGTTTTTGTTTTTGTTTTTTTTTTTTTGTTTTTTGTTTTGTCTTGTGCGGGAAATCCCCATACGTGAAAAAAATAACCCATTTATCAAGTATTTTTCTTTCTTAAGAATACGGGTTCATTTCATACATTTGAGGCATAAATATATGTGCTATTTGGTTGTTTTTGTGGCACACCGTTTATAAGCTTTCTGCGTGTGGCCAAATTTGATGCCGATTTGCACTAGTTATAGTACCAGAGAATACGATTTTGGGCCTTTCTGACTGAACGGCTTGGTTTTTGCAGTGCTTTCGACCTCGCCGTTTAATTAGCTTCTCGAAACTACTTGTCTTGCTTTTAGAGATTTAGAGGATATCGCATGATTCAGTTCTTATATATTGTATAGGTCCTTCTACAAGGAATAACCAAAGAATCCTATAAAAAAAACGAAAAAATAATAACCAAAGAACAGCTAAAAATGTTTATGTTGGTCATTAGGGAAGTCGTTTTTCCTTTTAATTTGAAAGTGGCTGAGGCTGTCTGTTATATGGTGGGGTTTTAGTTTGAAGTTAGACCCTTATCGGGCTTAGATGGGAGGGAATCCGCTCGATTTGCTGTTGCAAGTTCCTCAATTTCAGTTATAACGTTTCTTAGTCTCCATTGTTGCTTTATTTATGAGAAAAAAGCAGGAAATTGTATTAAAATCACACTTTGGGCCTCAGGAAACAACAATTTTCTCTTAATTGAGCCAAATTCAGGTACCGTGATGTTTAGTTAAAGTGACTTCTCAAGCCGCACGGAAATAAGATGGCGTTTCTTTCATATCCCTGAGTTTTCCCAGCAATGAACTTGAGGGATGGAGTCGTGGTTCTTTCGGTAAATGACTATATGTGTTTCTCTTTTCTTTTAAACTTGATAATCATGAGTGATTTGTGAGGATCCATACTTAGAAAATCCGTGATTCACGGGGCTGAGTTAAGTTGGCAGTTAGGTGCATTAAATTCAAATTTCTTTTTTTTAAAAATAAAAAAATTTATTACTGATCCGCCATCATTTCAAAACCTTTGTGGAGGTAAAGATTCGGGAATTAGAAGTAATCACCTTGATTATGGTGACTCGTGTTTACTTCGAAGATGCGATGCTGCCAAATGGGTAGCTTACTTGCTCGTCTTTACAACTCACAAAAGCCTCAATATCGACCATTTGGGTTTCTGGACAGATCAGAACCTCCAATCTTTACTTTTAGCCATAACTAAGTTTAGATATGTTACACACTATTTTTTCATCATCATCACATAAGGTTTTATAAAACGTACCATAATTATTTATGTTTGATGCTGTTTTAGGTATAAAATTAAGAGTTCTTCTGACACTCACTATATTGTGAGTCAAATTCAAAGTAAATCATTCATTTCATCATTTGCAGTCAAACTTCTTGATTGGGGAGAGGAGGGCCACAGGTCAGAGGCTGAACTAGCGTCTGTGAGAGCGGCTTTTACGCAAGAGGTTGCTGTTTGGCACAAGCTTGACCATCCTAATGTAACAAAGGTAATAGTTCTTAAAATGGACCACTCAAATGAAGTTCTATAAAATGGACCTTGCCTGAACCTAAGACTATCTTACTCTGAGAGGATTCATGAGATCTTTAATCCCGGTTTGTTGCAATTGAAATTAGTTAGTCTTTTTTCTTTTAATTAAATTAAACTTGTAGAATGGAGATTTGTTTATATGTGAGTGTCTGCATGCATGGCTGAGGTTGGCACAGGGACACTAGGAGAGAACACTGGGCAATAACCCAGGCGTTGCAGTTGGGCTTTGTGTCCTGAAAGTGATCCCATAGTTATAATCTTGATTGAGCTATTCCTCTAGAGACTTATAAATAAGGTACACCAGTGCTTCAAAGTTACAAAAAGTCCATCCTGTCTTGATGCTAAAATAGAGGGTTGTTGCTCTTTTTTTTCTTTTTTTTAAAAAGTGCAAATAAAATGGAGGGATTTATTTATTTATTATTATTATTTTTTTCCGTCCTTTTTCCCCCTCTGCCTAATTCCTTGTTAAATGGGTTTAGACATTTATGTGAATATTTTCTTTACTGATTTATACAAATTCCTAATCTCCTTTTGCAGTTTTTAGGGGCAACAGTATGTGCATCGGAACTACACATACAAACAGATAATGGCCACATTGGCATGCCGAATAATGTTTGTTGTGTTGTTGTGGAATATTGTCCTGGGGGTGCACTAAAGTCATATCTCATAAAGAACCGGAGAAGAAAGCTAGCTTTTAAAGTTGTTGTCCAACTTGCACTGGATCTTGCAAGAGGGTCAAACTCCACACCCCATCTTAATTTTGCTTCATTCTTAAAATCTGTTAAATGTTTTTAAAGGTTTTGCATTTCAAGTATAAATTTACTTCATTACATATCAAAATCTCTGATACCAGGTTCATTATTCTCCACCATTTGTTATAGGTTGTGCTATCTTCATTCGCAGAAGATTGTCCACAGAGATGTTAAAACAGAGAATATGCTTCTGGATAAGACGCGTACCTTGAAAATAGCTGACTTTGGAGTTGCTCGAATTGAGGCTTCAAATCCTAATGACATGACTGGCGAGACTGGAACCCTTGGCTACATGGCACCGGAGGTATAAACTTGATTTCTATTAAATTGAACTCTGGCAAACCAAATCTCTCTCTCTCTCTCTCTCTCTCTCTCTCTCTCTCTCTCTCTCTCTCTCTCTCTCTCTCTCTCTCTCTATATATATATATATATATTTATATATGTATGTATATGTATCGTATTCATGCTTGCTATGCTAACTCATTGTTGTGGAATCCTTGAAGCTTAAGGGCCTGTTAGTTGAGCCCTAAATGGATTCACATGCTGCTTACCTTACTAGGTTTCTATCAATGGCATGCCCTTGATTCTAGCTGTTTAATCGAAGTGTGGGCCGTCTTCTATTATTCAAAAGTTGCTAGCTATGAAATTCTTGGCTTCTCATAGTTGACCGTAGTTTTGTGAATCTTGGCATTCTTTACTGTATCTGAAGGGAACAAAAGAAGAATGGTTTCTGCTTCTGCTTGAATGTTTGGGTTGGTCCAGAAATGATGGTTAGTTTGGCTTAGGTTGATGTTTCCCTTTTTAGCGCTTAGTTGCACTTTACCTTAGGAATGTTTCAGATACTTTCAGATGTTTAACAAGTAAGCATCTAACTTATCACCAATGACTTTGGACGGTGCAGGTTCTCAATGGCAACCCATATAATAGGAAATGTGATGTGTACAGTTTTGGTATCTGCTTGTGGGAGATATACTGCTGCGACATGCCATACCCCGACCTCAGCTTCTCGGAAGTAACTTCTGCAGTTGTTCGCCAGGTAGATAAAATATGTTAGATGTTTCTGCTTGCATGGAACTGACACTGACAGATGCGTGTGTGTATGTGTGTACACGTATGTCTATTCATAAATATGCACATGAAACAACAGAATCATCAGTCGTAATATGAAAAGGAAATTAAACTCCTCTATGCTTCTATATGAAACTGCAGAATCTGAGGCCAGAGATACCCCGCTGCTGCCCAAGTTCTCTTGCAAATGTAATGAAGCGATGCTGGGATGCGAACCCTGACAGGCGGCCAGAGATGGATGAGGTAGTGGCCATGTTGGAGGCCATTGACACATCAAAGGGTGGAGGTATGATCCCTCTTGATCACCCTCAGGGTTGTTTCTGTTTCCGCAGGTACCGAGGGCCTTGAGAAACTCAAACTACTCCAACCAAAGTGATTGTGGTGATATGCTACACGTTCTGGAAATTCAATTTGTATCTTATTCGATTTTAAAGATTAATACTAAAGGGGAAACGAAACTATGGAGGCTATAGGTTGAGAGTGGCTCTCCAATATGTGTTACTTAATTGGACTGTAGACTTTGTAAAGCTGTTCTTTCTTAACCATGATAAAAATCCCTGTTATTTGATATCAATTGATATGATAATAGGAGTGATCTGTTATTAAAAGTAGGCATGATGAGAATTTATGGTGGCTTTGCTCAGTGTGGAGGAGCTGTTATAGTTTATCATATTTGTTTCCCATTTCCTAAAACCTATATTGTCAAGGAAACAGTATAGGACATCTCCTTGGTCTGAGACCATCAAAGTTATGCCCATGTACTATTTTCACCGAAATAACGTCTAAATAGATCTATATGGAATGTGCAAATGATAACAAAAAAAATAAAATAAAAGTTTTGGAGTGAGAATTGATGGTTTTGATTATTTAACAGAAGAGGTTTGTCGTTTCAAATGCCTACAAATAGTTTCATTTTCCTTAAACCAAGAAGAGAAGATTATAAAGAACTGAGACAGACACAGAGATTATATAAAATAAACTCACAAACTGAAGTGGTTTTGTAGAATTTGTTAGAATTTAGATCTACTTTATAATAAAAATAACTTTATAATTTAATATATTATATTAAATTATATCAATTTGTGAGTTTACTTTTATATAATCTTTATATGAACAAAGTAGTTTCCTAATTCTTGTTGCTCCTTTGAAATGGTGAACTTGTGTCATGGCCCAAGGGGCTTGAAGCAAAGGAAGTGAGTATGGGAGAGGACTCAAATATTGGAGTGTTACGTTCAACATATTTCACTATTATTTATTACTTTATTATTAATTTTTATATACTTTTTATTACTAATCATTATTTTTTATTACTATTTAATATTTTATCATTATTTTTTACCTATTTTGTTCACTATTATTTATAACATATTTCACCATTTATCAACACTAAAATCCAATCTTAAGGGGGGGGGGGGCTTTTCCTTGCCAAAGGCCCAAACAAAAGAAATGGGCCTCGGCACCTTTTTGTTATTTACAACTTGAAAATTGTTCCTCCTCAACTCGCTACCAACAACTCCACCAAGTTTACATTAGCCACTTAAAAAATAAATAAAAAATAAAAACTCTTCATTTTAGCTAATTCAATTTTTTTAATACTCGCTTCTATAATTCTATATTATTCTACTTCTTTAAACATTATTTCTCACTCTTTTCTTGTTCTGTTTTCCTTCCAATAATAATATTTTTAAATCTTTCTCGTCCATTATAAATCATGCGGACACAAAAGATGGCGGATGGACGAATATGTTAACAGGTAATATAAGCGACAATGGCTGTTTTGGTCACTAACTATGCCAAGATGGTCATTTTGGGCTAAAAATCCGTCGTCTGAATCCCCTCCAAAACAACTTTTTTGTGGCGGTGGGTAAAATATGGACACGGTTATTAGTAGTGAAATTTTTATCCTATCTTAATACTTAAAAGAGTAATTCTACATATAATTGTAAAGTACGTAAATATTACATAATTATTTTTAAAAAAAAAGTGAGATTTACTATTAAAAATTAATTTTTTATATAAATTTTATGTTTTATTTATTTTTTTTTAAAGAATTACTTGACTATTGCACTATTTAAGGTTGTAAATATTTTTTGTCTTTGAGGTGAGATAAAAAGAAATAAGTGGTTTTTCAGACGCAGCCCAAGAGTCTTTTGAATTTAATAAAAAAAAAACAAAAAACTAAATATAGTTGCTAGAGTGGCTCATGCAAAGATTAACAGCTGAAGTAATTGCATGCACGCGCTGCTCTTTAAAATTGATAATGGCCAATCACAACCCAAGTTGTAGGGACCAATTATATTGATCTATTTACAAGACCTACCTACCTAGAATTAAAATACTTGAAACTTGAAAGCCTAGAAATTTGGCAAAAAAAATGAAAGACAAACTGATGATTAAATCTCCGGCCACAGCTAGCAAAAATAGAAATGCATGCTTCAACCGATCGAAACCTAAGAGGGCCGGGGTTACAAATAACTAAGAGAAATACTAGTCTCGCGCGGCCACATCAGAACTAGCTGAATCGATCATGCGACGTTTGAAAGCTGGACGTTAGATGGCTTCTGACGCACATCGTCGTCGCCGTCGTCGTCGTCGTCTTTTGGAGTTGTCCTGTAATAAACTGCATATAGTATGAGTTGAGCGGCACCAGAGACTGCGCCAATACCATTGCTGACCTGTAAGATTAATATAGAATTCGGTATAAAATGATCATAGGTTAAACTCCTTGGATGTACAAACAAAAACAATATTATTAGTATTAATTGCAGATCCATGTTAATATATAATTAAGCAAATGCTTGACAGCTTGTAAATAATTTTTTTCTTTTTTTTTTTAAAAAAAAAATTTTGGGGAGCGTAAATAAAAAAGAAATAAACAATATAATTATAACCTCAAACACCCTGAAAGGCGTTCAATTTTCCTTCCCAAAATTTTAACCCTAGCTATAAAAAGTCGTGTAGTGAAAGTCGAAGTTACCAGGATGTAGATATCAAACTTGATCAGGGCATAAGCTGTCCAGACGCAACCGTTAAGGAAGTTGGCCAATGAGAGAGAAAATGGCATGTATTTCACACTCTTGGTTGTGATGACTTGTTTCTGTTAATTAAGATCAAAAGCGGCGAAAGATACATCAAAGATCCCCCAATGCATAAAATCAAAGATCTGGCCTTGGATGAATGAAAACAATCATTTTAATTAATGGGATTCAAGAGAGAAAGAGATCAGACATACCATGATTGTAAGCGGAGAAACGTACATGATAATGTTGAAGATATCACAGATGATGCCCACCATCATGGATCTGTTCTTGTGAGTGTGTAATGCCAGCATAGTAATAACAACAATGAGGACCACGAAAACAACCTCACCGGCAAGCCCTATCAGTACCTTTTTCTGTAAATAGAAACGACAATATAAACAAAAACACAATCACAACAACTTCTTAATTTCTTCATTCGAATCAGTTTTAAATGAGTACACATGATGCACTTCCAAATTGAAGTCCCTGCAGGGACCCTCTAGTATATTCTTTAATAACGACTAATTTTGATTAAAATAAGCAGTCAGGCATATGTTAAAAAGGTACTTAAATAGCCTATTTTCTGATCATGTACTGGGACCCTCTATTTTATAAGATAAAGTAGGCGAGAATGTTAGTCAGCCAAAGGATCACTAGGTCTAATTGATCTAAACCCCAATATTGTGGGCAATAATAGAATTTTCAAGCAAGCATTAATTCGATAAGGGTACTTTTTAATTAAGCAGAATGTACGCACCCGTCCATTCTTCTGGCCCGCCGCATAGGCATAGAATATCGCTAAATAGATGAGCTCCAACGCTAATCCAACGCTATTGATAGTCACAACCAGAAGGCTGTCAGGGTGAACAAATGGCATGCCATAGAAAATCCAGAACAAGCAGTTCAGTACTGTTGCGATATAGGGAACCGGCGAGAAATCCTCCACTGCCTTTTTCTTAATGATTCTGTAAAATGTAGGCCTGACAAAAAGTTTCCGGACGTTTAATGCATGAATTACAAGAGTGTGACTTTGAAGAGATTTTAGCAATAAATATTAATTAATCATCCGGAAACGATCCTAATGATCAACAACTGATCGAGACTAAGCTTTATACGAAGCTATATATATGCATCCATATATAATTGCATGCATACATAAGCAGAGAAAAAAGACCAGAGGTACTTACACTGGCGAGAGGAAGAGCCCGAAGGAGATCACATTCCCTGCGCGCGCGGAGATAATTAACAGTATCAATGATACCGAAATAATCAGTCAGCACACAATTACACTACAAAACTCTCTTAATAATAAATCGATTTATCTATGAACCAAAGCACTGCAACCACGATCAAACTCTGAACTACTTAATCGAACTTACATACATGAGAAATCCAGGAAATTTGTGCGTAAGTAAAGCAATAAATTAATAAATAACAGAAAACACACACACACACACACAAATTAAGACAGCGACTGCACCGAGAGAACGAAGATCAAAATCAAAAACACATTGTTTTGCGCTCTTTAAAAGGTTAACACAAGATCAAATTATAATGGACTACATTTTTCATTCGAAACCAAATTAAAAAAGAAAAAACGAAAAACTATAGATGAAGAAAAAAAAAATCAGAGATCATCACGATATAGGAAGCCAGGGCTCGAAAAAAGTATATAGAAGAAATGTGATGGAGAATTAGTCACCAATGATCCCGACGACGTTTCTAGCGAAATCAGCGCTCACCATATTCGAAGCGCGTCCTCGGAGTATTGAGTTGAATTCAGAGAGAGAGAGAGAGAGAGAGGGGGGGGGGGGGGGGGGGTTTGGATAGAAATAAGAGAGGGCGGGGTAAATATATAAAAGAGCCTAGTGTTGGAGTGGAGTAGGAGTAGGAGTAGGAGTCTGGAGCGGATCGATTTTATCCAAATCAGATATATAATTATTTCAATTAAAATTAATTTAATTTAGATTATTTGAATTTTTGATATATTTTTAAACCAACTTCGTTATATATTTATATATATATTTTTGTAAATTAATTTGGTTTCCGATTTTCTCATGCAATTATATTAATTAATTTGCCATTCACACTTCACACAGATATATATAGCCCATTGGTTTTTCAAATTTTTCGCATTACTTGACATTTTTTAAACCGACATATTTAATTTTTTTCTAAAAAAAAGAAAAAGAAATCGGAGAGTAATAATTAACGGAATCGAGTATGTGAGATAGGCGGCGATATCCGGTAGTACTCGCACGGCTCTGTCTCTCTCTCTCTCTCTCTTATAAATCAAAACAGCGTGCATGGGAATGAACGCATGAACCAATGAATGGGAGATTGCACGGACAGAGAGAGAACCGTGCGTCCTCGGTCCTGGACCGTTTGAGTTGGGGTAGTTACGTGAAAAATTCTGATCATTTTGGGTCTTGCATTTCCACTTAATCACGAAATATACCTCTCTTATTTTAAGTCACGTTTGATGACTTATAAATGAAGAGTTTTGCTACATACAAGCATAGTCGTATACTAATCTATATATAATATTGATTTATTTATATTTAAAATTTAAATTAATACTATTTTTAATAAAATTTACTTTTTAATCAATCACATCACATTAATAAATAGATTAATACATAATTATACTTGTAACTATATTTTTCCATAAATAAAAATACGTATCTTCTATGTAAACAACGACCCGACCCGGCCCGGCCCAAAAGTTCTCAAAACCATATTCGATCCTACAAATTCACTGACCAGTGTGCCCTTTACTTTATTAAACTCGGGGGCATATATAATATAACAAAAAAATTTTGTGTACTCCTTAGGAGTCCTTGCATACTCCATCCTTACATACTCCATTAATTTAATTAGTTACGTCAAAGTTTTTAAATATAAATTAATAGTTTTGGTCAATCACATTAGAAGAATACACAAAAAAATATATAAAAATAATTGTATGTAGCAAAACTCAATTTAAAATTCATATTATTTTTTTAAGTGTATTTCAGATTAATTAACCATTTTTCTCTATATAAATATCATTTCTTTATATAAATTGGGTTCTTTTTTAACCTGTCTTAGCCATGCTATAGCTTATATATATATATATATATAAGTATTCTCTATTTTGATCTTCGGTTAATAAATTTAAATACATGATAGACTGCAAAACTTTTCCTTTTTTTGTTAGGCTTGATATATATAAGATGGGTAGTACTCGATCATGTGGCAATTTATAAGATTAGTGGTCTACGAAATAAATATATATGGGTTAGTGGGTGCCATGCATGCATTTTAATCAACCCTAGTTATATACTTTTTTAATTATAGCCACACCAGGATAATTGCCAATATACAGTTGCCGCATATATGGTAGTAGTGGGCCTAGTGGATGTAAGGTCCCCCCCCGGTCTCTCTCTCTCTCTCTATATATATATATATATATATAGAGAGAGAGAGAGAGAGAGAGAGAGAGAGAGAGAGAGAGAGAGAGAGAGAGGTGGGTTGTGAAGACAGAGACATTGCCATGCATGCTGCCTGCACCCTAATGGTATAGCTAAAATGTTATGAGACATGATCGTGTAAAGCAGTATTCATGACGACCTGGCCGGCTGGGATATTCGATCGATCGATCGTCACATCTGTTAAAAAGAAGCCATTGGCCAGCATACAGCATTAATATGAAAGCTAGAAAGAAAGGATCATGCGTAAGTAGTACGTACCTTAAATATTATATATACTCAATCCCGGCCACTTTATATGATTATAGACTTTATCTGCGCGCAATACACACAAAATACACGCTCATGACACAAACATATCGGTCTCAAAAGCAGCATTAATATTATTTGATCCTTCTCAATCAGGTGCGCGCCTGATCTTCCTTTTCAGTGCTGGCCGGCTTTTCATTTCTCGATCGATCCCTCTCATAATTCCTAGCCATTACTTGTAGTAGTTCACCACCTCCTTCTCGTTCCCCACCTTTTCCTAAAGCTAACCCTAAATAAAGACAAAAAAGAAACGTCGTAAATATCTTCGGATTCCAATTTCATGGTCAAAAGACCGCCGGCCCATTGATTAGTCTATTGATTGCCTCCTTTAGTTGCGAAGAATTTAAACAACAAAAGCGAGAGATCGAGAGGAAGAATTTCATGCGTGCACACACAGCACAATGATCAGCTTAAAAACTTCCTTTTGCATGCAAATTAAACCCGGCCGGCCAGTACGACGTGACCTACATCTATATATGACGATTTTATGTTGTTCTTGAGCACTATTTAAGTAATTAGTACGTTGATCATGTTAAACCCTTTTTACTCTATACTAACTTAGAATAAAGGTCATGATTCTATATATATATATGCATGATTTCTCTGAAAAAACAACGTCTTTTAATTTCTGCATTTTGATCCCTATCTAGCTATATCCTCATGATGATCATCATCATCTTGCATTAATTTAGAATAATATGAGAAAATTTGTTATAGGTGCGTTCAAATATTCTTAATTTATGCTGAGAAAAAGTGGATATATATATATATTCTTTTGAATATAATTATGGCTATATATATATATTGTAGATATGAGAAATTAATGATCAGTCATCGGCGGGATTGGAGTTGTTACCATGCACATGTACAGTACTAGAAGAGAATGGCCAGTATCAGAGTTAAAAGTAAGAAAACCTAGCAAAACAATGCCAATATTTTTTCCATGCGCGCAATATTAATCCAAAAACAGTCGTGATGATTCAATAATAATATTCTGCCGATCGATCTAATGTGTCAGAAAATCATGCTTGTTTTAGCTAGTGGCTCTTAATTTTCTAAATGATACTGATGCTGTACACACCTAGCTAGCCATAGACGACGTACGTTTGACCTCCAATATTTAAACATGGATTAAGCATTAATTACTCGGAGTAATTTAATATAAATTCGTTTGCTTTAATTAACGCCCATCCCTCCCATTAATATCACATAAAAGAAGGTTCTGTCAGGTGGAGAATCTGCGCATATATATATATATATATATACATATATATAATCTTCAATTAAATCCTTAATTAATCATCTGACAGGATGTACACTCATAGTGTACACTCATAAAAAGTCGTATATTCTCATATATATATATCTCTAGAATATTAATGCTAATTGCTAGTGAGCTAAATGTGTAGAAGGGAGAAGAGTACGTACCGCGTAATGCAAGGGTTGTTTCCTAGCAGCTTGTTTCCATTAATTTGAGTTGGAGATCATGATAATAATGCTTTATACATGAGACTAGATCGTGGAATGAAAGACTGATAGAGCTATTAAAAATTAGATAATGAACGATAAAGCTATTGTACAGTCTTGACTCTTGCCTGCCAAGATTCTTACTTCTAAAACTTTCGGGGAGATCTGCAAGCTGTACGTGTGAAACCCATTTTCCTTGTTTAGGATGAGAAAGTCCCTATTTTATTTTCATTTATTTCTGTTCCTTTCCCACGTTATATATGCTTGTTGCCATGTCCGATCTAGGTCATTGGTGGACAACTGGGCCAACATTCACATGGAACTTGTGTGTGTGTATATTAATTTCATTTTTCTTCAAATTAACTAAAGATTTAGATCAGTTTACCCTAAAATATGGGTGCTAAATCTTTAATTCCCACTAGGATCTAAACATCATGTGCAAGCCTCATATATACCACAAAGTTGTTGGCTTACAGATCATGCAACATGAATTCCTTTTTTTTTTAGGGTACATGATACATGATGCCCTTATATATATATATATATATGTTCATATCCTCCAAGCCAAAGTGGTTTAGCAATGGTCACTAGCTAGATAAAGGATTGAAATTTAAAGGGAATTATTTCCTGACATCCATTAATTGATAATCAAATACGTACGTGCATATAATATGATATATAGTTCCAATAGTAGGTTTATTTTATATCTGTATAAAACTTCCACTAGATGTATATATAATAAATTTTATTCATCATGTGCCCATACACGCAGATCATGATCTAGTTTTCTTTGAAATTAGCAATATATATAATGGTGGGTTAATTTAGAAGTATGCATGTTGATTCTGATCATGATCAGTAGGTGCGTGCAGCATGCCCCCTGATCATGAGCTATTACTAAATGAGTACTAATACATCCACAAAAAAATTACATAATAACAATCCTACAAATTGACATAATTTTATATGATCGGTTAGATCATCTATTTTACAATAAAAATAAGATTATAATCTGACAAATCACATTAAGTCATATCAGTTTATGGAATTATTTTTATATAATATTTTAATTTGTGATTAGAGTATTTCCCTTACTAAATTTATGTCCGGATGCTTGTGTAACCTTCATGTAATATGCTAGCTTGCTAGCTTATCAAATTAATTTGAGCATGATGTCCTCCCATGACCGTGATGATCATGTGAATTTCATCCATGCATGCCACTCAATATTTTCGAAGATGCTGTCTTTGTAATTTGGTCCGCATCTTTAATTTGTTTGTTTGTTCTTTATTGGTTTTCTAATATTTCCTGATATTTTCCCTTTTGATTACATTTCTGGAGGGGTTGGTATAATTATATATACCAATCAACTAATTAATATTAAAACATTAATTAAGGAAATTAAGAATTAGATGGATCGAGCATATCTTCTTAATATTCTTTATTTCCTTCATGATCTCCAAATTATATGCATGATCATGCATGCATGTCCTCGATCGTATTAATAATTTATAATAAGACCACCGATCAATAGAGGCGCCATGCATTGAGGCTGCCGTGATCATGAACATGATCAGGGTAGGATTGATTCTTCAGCGTACGTGACGCGTTCACATGACATGCTTGTGGGTGCATCGGTTTTGCACACATAGTCTTGTTTGTTCTACGTACGTACCTTCTTAAATGATCAGGAGGGGGGGAAAGAACAAAAACGGATAAAAACAATGAATATTTTGAAGATCGATGATGACCATATAATCTATAAAAGTGACCAGAAGGATGGTGATCGAGAATCATATGCAGAGATCAGGTTGTGAAAGCTGTGCAGGAGAGTACTAGGCGATTTGACTTTCTTTTTATTTTATTTTTATAATAATATTTTTCTTAATTATATATATATATATATATATATATATAACTTTTGTTATATAAATATTACATGGATCCGACATATTCCCCGACCTCAAAACATGGGACCTATTTAACTCTGAACTGGCACTACAAGACACCAACCATTTTTATTTAAGGTATGATTAAAAAAATAATAATAATTCTACGTCCAAACTTTAATATTTTATGTATATTTTTATCATTTAATAGTTATAAATTAAACACATTTTATATAATAGAACGAAAATAGTGTGACATTACTCTTTTGTTATTTACATAAAAGTGTTAATAGAATGGGAAAAAGATTTAAATCACGAGGGTAGTTTCGTGATCTCACTATCGTCGGATTTCTATAAAATGCGCTAAATTCACTTCTCTCAATTTTAGCTGCAAAAATAGCTTAGATTAACCCACTTTCGGAGTGCGACAGAAACCATTTCTCGCCGCGATCTCAATCTCCGGCGACCGTCGTTTCGACTTTCCGATCTCTCTCTCTCTCTCTTTCTCTCTCTCAGTTTTATAAAGCTATCGATTTCTGGGCCATATCTGCGGTTTTTTTTGTTTTTGTTTTTGTTTTGTTCCGTTGTAATTCTGTCAGCTTTTTTCTTCGGCGCTCGAAGTGAAACACAAGTGGCCGGGAAAGTCAGGCAGAGCTGGGACAGAGCGGAGGGCTTGGCATGATGGGATTTTGTATATGCCCGTTACAGACGCCCGCGAGGTTGCTCTGGACCACAAGCTTCTTCCGCCACAAGCTTATGATTTTCTAATCCACCCGGCCTATATACTCCCAACCACCACAATTCTACGTATAGTATATAGAAAGCACCGGCCACCACTACCGGCACCGCGCCATACGATAGCTTTTCTTTCGTCTAGTCTCGCCGGGGAAGACCAAACGTGTCGACGAAGGATTGGATCATGGAGTCTGGCCGCCTTTTCTTCGACCCTTCGGCTTGCCATCGCGGCAGCATGTTGTTCCTCGGGAATTGTGATAACATTTTCCGAGGTATTTTCTTTTGCACTCTTTTTTTTTTTTTTTTTTTCCCCCAATATTACACCTTTTTTGTTGTTAATCGCTACTAATAAATGTGATGTTTTCTTGTACCTCCGTTTGATTGCTGAGAAACGTCTTAAAAGAAATGAATTCCGAGCCTTTTAAGTGAAGAACTACGCGTTATGTTGTTATCAATTTTCATATTCCCGGTCTCCGTGGAACGGAAATTTTCAGCAAAATTCATGAGATTAATTTTTGTTCATGTTTCTCATGTTTTATGAATGAAGCAGAATCCAAAGAATCAACTTTGTTGTTAAACTTGATTAAGATGTTATACATATATATGTATAGTTTTATTTTCTTGCAGTGATTTTTTTGGTATATTAATGGTCGTGTATGGGCACGTTTCTTTATTGGGTGGTGTTGAATTAGGAGGAACAACGATGATGAGCATGGAGGAAACCTCTAAGAGGCCACCATTTTTCAGCTCGCCGGACGAACTCCTCGACGACGATAATTACGACGAGCAGTTGCCGGAGAAGAAGCGCCGCCTCACTCCTGAACAGGTTTGTGAAGTGCTCAACCCATCCACCACCATTTACAACAATATGCTCACTGATCTTATACGTATCTGCTTCTTCTTCTTTTTTTCTTTTTCTTTTTCATGCACCTTTGTATTTCTTTCTGATCGGCATGCCATATTCCCAAGTTCATTCTTTTATTTTTAAATCTTATCGGCATCAAACTTCATTGGGGTGATCAGTTGGAATTTTTATTTTCTCTGCTTCCATTAATGTCAGATCCGAATTGACCAACTTTTGAACATATATTTGTGGGCTTATATATTATTCTGTCTGTCGGTGAAGTAGTAAACGAATACCTCGGAGTAGAAAATATAATAGTAAAGATTAGTAGTAGAAGCTACGTGAATTTAAGAACCATCTCTTTGGAATTGATGCTCCATCATAATCTCCTGGCAAGGACGTCGAAAAATGAAGATAATTAAGATTTTGAGACTTAAGAATTTTCTTTAGGTACAAAGAAAGTAATTAATAGGAATCCTACGACTTGCTGAGAATAATAAAACTATTCATCTTGGTGGAGAAGAGCGTGAAAGGTAAGATTCTGATTGTTTGGCTCTGTTTTCCCTACGTTTTGGAGCAATCCAATAAGAAAGTGTGACAATTCTTTGGTTTGAGTGATTTCTAGAGTGTTCTTTTTTAACTTTATGAGGGTAAATCTTTTAAGGTGCATCTGCTGGAGAAGAGCTTTGAGGCAGAGAACAAACTGGAGCCTGATCGAAAAACCCAGCTGGCCAAAAAGCTGGGGCTGCAGCCAAGACAGGTGGCTGTGTGGTTCCAGAACCGCCGGGCTCGGTGGAAGACAAAGCAGATCGAGAGGGACTATGATTTCCTCAAATCCTCCTATGACTCACTCCTCTCTAATTGTGACTCTCTTGTCAAAGAGAACGAGAAGCTGAAATCTGAGGTATGCTTGCCTTAAAGTTAACGCTTTCGAGCTTTATTTTCTGTCATTCTTGTGTGTATACCAGAAGAACTGTAACATATATCCTCTAAAAAATCACGTTTGATTTGGTGATGATAATTGATTATTTTACGTGGAATTCTCTATTACTCATTTTGATATCTTTCTTATAACCATCTGGAGAGTTTTTCTGTACTTGGATCTGCTAGTTCATCTAGTGGAATAGGGACAATTGTATTTATTAGATAATTTCAGTGCCTTATTAATCAACACTCCATCTTATGATATTGAGACACCTGTACCAGAAGATGATTGGACTCTGCCCGAAGAGGGTCCTACCAATTGAGATTCTTCCCTATAAATTACAAGCATGTGTTTTTCCAATAAAGCATCTGTTCTAAACCCCACCTTGATATAAAAAGGCAATTTGAAAGTCATTGGAGGAATATACCTTGGTAACTTTCTCAATATGCCTAAAGACTCTTTCTGTGTGCAAAGAATGGCCAAATCAATTTATCCCAAAATGAAAACAGCGACATTGTTAAAGAAGGTATCGTAGTCACTTCATTAGGTTCACTGCTCACTTATTGTAATTCAGTCATGTCATTAATACGTAATGATAATTGGACTGTAGGTGGTTTCCTTAACTGAAAAAATTCAAGCTGAAGACAGGGTCGGAGCAGCCATTTCAGCTCAAAAGTTTGACCCATTTCCAGGGGATATAACCCATGTTTCGGCCCTTCGAGTCAATGTAAAGGCAGAGGACCGCCTGAGTTCTCGGAGTGGGGAGAGTGCGGTGGTGGATGAGGACGGTCCACAGGTCATGGACAGCGGAGATTCTTACTTTCCAAGTGACAACTACCCCTACTGTGTGGCTCCAGTGGATATGGTCCAATCAGAGGAGGATAACAAGAGTGGTGATGGCCGTAATTACTTCCCAGATCATGATCAACACCATGGGGAGGAAGAGCCTTTTAGTTGGTGGATGTGGTCTTAAAATGTGCTTGAAGCTAATGGGTGGGTGTCGTTTACTGGCTTTTTAACATGTCATATATTCCAATACTAGTTTGCTTGAGCGGATAACTATCACGATCGGAAACTATTAACTGTGGTTGAACAAAACATAAGTTAAGTTTAGTGGCTAGGATCCTAGCTAGAACTGAGATCCCCGAGTTAAGTTAATGAATAAATCAAGTCTGTGTCGTCCTGTACGTACTTCTATGAGTAAACTTCTGGTTGAACTCTCTCTCTCTCTCTCTCTCTCTCTCTCTCTCTCTCTCTCTCTCTCTCTCACCTGATTTCTTCTCGAGACATCTCCATGCATGCATATGTTGGTAGGTGATAAAAAATATAAGAACGGCATCTATATTTTCTGCCATCAATGCAAGTGATCAAATATAAGGTAGCTGACTGCGTTGAGGATCTGCATTTGAATTGTATTACTTTCAAGGAAAGAAATGAAATTAATCTTCTTCTTTACACCTTGAAATCAATTGCTTAGCACGCACAGCATTTTGGGTTCTATTATTCTACAGGGCCTGTTTGATAGTTTAGATCGATTTTCCCAAAAGAGTTTCCACAAAACCAGCTGGAGTTCTTAAACATATGCGCACTTGGTACCTTCTTTAACTTCTTAAGTTGGGTATCTTTAATAAAGCTCACTCTTTGCGCCCTTTATTGAACAAGTCATCACCATCACTTTTCTCCATGACCACGATACCAAGGAGAGATGAGACTCGTGCCAACACGCTAATATAGTTACATCCACCCACTGATCTCTCCCATCTGTCATTTTCTGTGTTTTTTTCATTTAGAAAAAGAAAAGGAAATTTTTTTGAAAAAGAAGGCAAGCCAGCAAATTCAGCCAGTATCAAGTACCAATCGCTTCACAATCTCACAATATAAACACCAAGAAATAACCACGGGAGGTTACTTGTAAATTTTTTTTCTTTTTCTTTTTTAATGGCTATGCTGTGTCTGATCAGGGTCTTTGCTGTACTCTGCTGGTTTATACCCTTATCATGCTCTCCTTTCCTTTGATCTGGTAAAGGTGGTATGGAAGTTGGGTTTCTTCCATAATCCTTAGTGCCCTGTTACTTCTTAGCTTGCAAGAACTGTGGAGGAGATCAGCAATGTTGCTCACAGTGACAGACATACTCCGAGTGGTGCTGATTCTCCTTGTCAGTCAACATCAGCCGCAATATCGACGGTCGCAACATGTCATCCTAACAATTAACATATATATATGGACTGTTTAAGATTTGATTTCATTGATGTGATGTCAAAGTGGCCCAATATGCATTTGAAATAGAGACATCCAAAATCCCAAGTCTATTTCCACCATCTTACGATATCCTTTGGAAAGGCAGAGCAAATACCATCAAAGGCATGCAGATTCTAATTTTCTTCTTGGAGTCCAGCCTCAGATACAGATGCTTCCGCAACAAAAGATAGAAGTGTGAGGACAGGCTATCAGACAACTAACATTGGATAATCGCATTCAGAAAATGGAAGCTCATGGATTTTTCTCTAAAAGACTTTCACTTTTGAAGGGAACAAAGGCCCTAGGACGAATTATGCGCTCAATGTGGACACTTCCATCTGACGGAGGAACAAAGGCCATGCACGAATCATCCCCTCAACAGCACACTTCCATGCGAAGGGATTTAACTCCCTGTCACTAAGACACAAACCCACATCCAACTTGCTATTTTACTTTCTCCGAATAAATTCTTCCCACCACCACCACCACCCACAATCACCTTTTTTTTTCTTTTTTAAATCTTTGTTTGTCTTGTTCTAACATCTCACTCGATACATGTATCTTCCTTTTTAAAAGAAAAAAACTAGACATTATTGTCTCTACAATGTTCATTTGACAAGCCTTCCAATAAACAATGAGTCGGACTTCGGCAAGGCATGACTATATACACTTGGGACCTTCTGAATCAGTATAAGCACTTCTGGCCTATTTTCCAGGACTCATCCATGCAAACAGGTTGACACAGACCACAGAAGGTTTCTTGAATAGAGGTTTTATAACTTAGTCAATGGCCCCTTTTGCCTTTATGGTTAATCCGGAACACGTCAGCGGCTTGGTCAACCAAAATTTTCGATGAAATGTCCAGTTAGTGGCGATCTTTTAATTTTTATAGGCAGTTTCTCCATCAAAACCTCATTTAATTCCAAAACAACAAAAGCACGGTGGGACACAAAATGATGAATAAAGAATGGAATATGACTACACCTGCTCAACTTCGACTCTTTCTAATTTTGTTTTGTTTTGCCCTTTTTGCTTGTTTTACATGAATTCCCTGTATTATATGTATATGAACCTTGCTCTGTGAGAAAATTATCCTTCCAAATATTCTCTCTTTCCGAGCAATAAACCTGAAAGCTGCAGCGGAATCAATCCAAAATTGGATGAATCCTGATACATTATCACTCTATCCTCCAGTCCTCCAAGCAGATGCTCATGCAAACTCTGCTACCCAACCGAGCATCCGAGTTAGCAAGTCAGCTTTACCTCTTATGTACATGCACAAGATTTGCAGCAGCCGCCTTCCAAATAGGTTCCCTCAACTTATCTGACCCACAATGTGCTTCTCTGATCATCAACTACAAGGCATATGCCCGCTGGTGCTTCGCCCAGGATCAAATTTGTCTGGACCGAATTACTTGGGAAATAAATAATAGTGCATCCCAAGCTTAACCATCTGGCTCCTTCCTCTTCTTGTTAGACTTCCTGGTGACCTTGGATTTCTCCGCTAAAGCCATGCTTGGAAGTGGGTTCAGATCTGGTATGCTGCTAGGTTCCAATTTGTCACTCTGATCTAAACTGGATGGGATCTTCTCATAAATGACAGCAGCATCAAGGGAGTATATACGTAAGGCAAGGGATGAGAGAGTAGAAGTCTTTGCAGCAGCTGAGAGTGAAGACCAATACCACCACTCATTCCTTAAGTATCCTGTCTTAATCATGTCCTCCAATATGATTGTTGCTTGAACCATCTGAAAAAAACCAATGAAATTTTACCTTTTAACTTTACAAAATATGGGGTAGAATGGCAGTAGACCACATTGTAGAGTATGTAGCATAACTACCATGTTCATTTAAAATTTTTAAATTCCATTTCATTGATGATCCCTAAGGAAAACCAAGAGATGAGACTGGTAAACAGTATCCATGCACTACCAATCACGAAGCACTACAAAATGTGATTTGACATAGATACTTCAATGCACAAACTTCCCCAAGTAGAACCAAGAGATGTGGCTGACCTCGTATATTGTACCAGCAGATTTAAGGAATGCACGCCAGGCCCATCTCCTCTCCACATGTGACTTTGATGGTCTCAGAGCTTCTTCAGGGAGTGCAGCATCCATATCAAGTAAGTTGATCTTGAGTCGCCTTAAAATCTCCAAAACCTTACCTACTAATGGCCTCAATGAAGACACGGGGACCACACAGCAGCAATTGACACCTATATCTGAAGAATGGCCATCTAAAAAGGATCTTTTTTCCAAATATCCGAGAGCTGGCTTCTTATTTTTTAGCACTTGACTGTCTTCAGTTGCAGCAGTTCTTCTGGGAGAATTGTCACGTCCACTGTTATGGCCTGCATTTGTTCTACTAGTGTTTCCCAGTGTAACTGGCCATTCAGTAGGGTTGGGCCCATCAACTGGACCACCCACATCTTTCTGAGGACTTAACATTAGCAACACAGAATCACCCAGGTAGGGAGATACAGATTCGACAAAAGATGGGATTCCGCTTGAACCAATAAGTCCTATCTCCCGCACCAAGTCCTTGTTCGAATCCTGTGTCAAAAACTTGGAACAGATCTCATCAAAGTTATACGGGCATACCAGTCCATTCTGATATTTAATCAACCTCGAGCTGAGCTGAGAACCTCCACCTTTTGAAGTTTCTAAAACATCCATTTCCCGTATGAACTCTTCTCGAACAACCTCGCATCTTAGATTTCCTTTGCCCTTCTTTATATCAACCGTTTCCTTGCTCTTCTCAGGGACTGGTGCACCTGAACTGCACCTGCCATCATTGTGCCCCGCAAGTTTCACATCAGTGGAAAAGGTTCTGTGGCAAGTGTAGCAATGGTGCCTAGTAGGCCAAATGGGTTCTAAGCAATCACACCTGTACATCTTCTCATCATTGGCTACTCTTGCTCTCTTACCATGCTTCTTCAAAATTTCAGTTGTTTCCAACTCAAGGCATGGACCATACATCGTCTCAAGGAATTTGGCTGCCTTGGTAACAAGACCATTTGAAGATCCAGCTATATCACTATTTCTGCTCGATGACAAAACCATATCAGGCTCATCCTGCCCTTGTTTTTCGTTTTTGCAAGAGGCCTGGAATCTCAGCTTATGCCACAGGAAAATGGACTCTTTCAGTTCTCTTCCCTTGGGGTCCTTATCCTTCAACCAACCAATCAGTTCATCAATTTCTGCATCACTTTCATAACAAGCCCATGATGAACAAAGGGCCATAGCATCGTTCAGCTCATATGGAAATGGACAGCAAGCTTTTGATCCCTCTAAATTCAAATAAGTATCTAAGCCAAACGAAGCAGAACTCTGCACGACCAAATTCTTGTCCATGAGGCCTCCATGATACATAATTTTTCTTTCATGCGGCACAATACTACCACAAACAATAACCCTTGGATGTCCACTCAGTGTGGCTGAAGCCCAATATAGTCGACCCAAAGAATCACTTCCCAAAAATTCCCTCCTAACAGATAGCCTCAAAAGCTGTGACTCTATACTAGTAATTGAGTCCTGCAGAAGTGCAACATCATTCTTAACAGGGTTCAACTCTAGGTAGTAGGCTTGTGACTCATTCGCAGTAAAAGGGGCATGTTGAGCTTGGTGATCGCTCACCATGTTAGGAGTAAAATGTCCTTGCTGATCTGACGGAGGCAAAGTATTGTCAGTATTATCTCTTCTCTCATATTCTTGTGGGCTATCATGAAAATGGATTTCTCCAACGGAGCCATCAAGTTCCTGGGATAAAGAATGTGACGCAGGCAACCCATTTGGTCTAATGGATTTGCCAGTCTCTTGAGAAACCACGTTGGAGAAAAGATTTCCAGGTACTTTTCTGTCATCTACAGGACCATGGACATCTTTGTAATGAACTTGAGCATCTAATGGATTCATGATTTGGATTTTATTGTCAGAACTAGATACAGATGGATGTTTATCAAAACAATTTGTAAGTGTGTTAGCACCACCTTCCTTCATACTAACTTCCCCAACAACATTCTTTGTGCTGTCAGCCTTTGCAGCTCGTGCAGCCAAGTTTTCTTCCTTGGCCTTAAGATTCTTCAATTCTACAGAGAGAGCACGAAATTTCTGCTGCAATTCAAATGATGACTCAGCACACTGCTCAAGGTGTTGACGAATAAGAGCTGAGTTAAGCAACTCATCACACAAAAATTTGAGCAGGAATACTCTCTGCAATCAAAACAGAGGAGAGCTATTGTTAAAGAACCAGTTGAGAATGAAAGTAACACAGGTTCTAAATCATATTTTGAAAATATATAAAGGCTCATTATTATAAGTTGTTTTTATCTTCACACCATCAATGTGGTTTTCCATTTCAGCCATATCATTTTTTTCTAAGATTTTTTCTGGAAAAGCAAAAATCAGTGGCATATACCGTGCATGTAAGATGATTTCCTGGACAATGTGTAGTAGTTTTTCACAATCTCATGGCAAGAACAAAAGTTAGCATATGTAAGACTGGGACGCATGGGAGTTTTTTGATTGGTTATACTCCACCAGGCTAATATGAGGGAGGTGAAGACAAGCCACGTTGGCTCCATCAAAGAATGGCATGTTTGAATTAAGGTCATTCTATGATGCTTGATTTCCCCATGATAGTGTTTCTTTTCCATTGAGTGTTTGACATGGCAAGGCACCTGGGAGTGTTTTTTCTTTTTTCTTTTCGAGGACTGTAGTGCTGGAAACATTTCTCACCTTGGACAACTTGAGAAGGCTGTATGTTATTGTAGTTTTCTTTTCTTTTTTTTATAAGTAATAAGATATTTCATTGATATAAAGATAGGCATAGCCCAAGTACGCTAGAGGTATACAAAAGCATACACCTTTCTAAGAACTAGAAACCGTTATTGTAGTTAATTGGTGTTGCATGTGTAAGAAGCACGGAGAAAACGTTGATCATCTTCATTGCGAGACAGCTAACACCTTATGAAAGATGATATTTTGTCTCTTCAGGATAGATTAAGTCATATCTTGAATCATGGTGGATCTGTTTGCATGTTGGAAAGAAAGTTTTATAGTCCACAAAATGAATGTTTGAGGAAACTGATTTCGTCTTGCTTTATCTGAAGAGAGAGAAAGAGAGAATTGAGATTTTGAAGATAAAGAGAATACAATGGTGGGGTTTTAGGCTTTTCGCCTTTCCTTTTCAATACTCTTTACCATTGGATGGTTGTCCTGACTTGTTTTTCATCCTCTAGCTTTCATGATTTTCAGGATCTTTATTTTTTTCTGCATAGGTGTCTCTCTTGTACACTCCTTGTGCACTTGGGTCATGCTCTTATTTCTTCTTCTTCTTTTTTATAAGTAAATGATTGTATTAATAATAAAAGGCTTAGACTAAGTACACAAGAAGGTATACACGAGTTAACACCTATCTAAGTAGAAGAAAAAACAGCAAGGAAGTCATGAATGCCCAGGCCATTAAAATCAACAGCCATGGCCCATAAAAATAAAGTTCTAACAAAAAGAGATCTAAGTTCCTCTAAAGAGTGTTCTTTATCTTCAAAAGTCCGGTCATTATGCTCCTTCCATAAGCACCACAAGATGCAAATAGGCACCATTTTCCACAGCTGTGATTTCAGGGTCATGCTCTTATTTCTTATAACAATATTTGATGTATCACAAAAATAATAATAATAAATCAATCGATAATCATTTCAATTGGCTACAAAAGCTCCCTAGAGCTACAATTTTTACTTTGCCATTCTTAGAAGATAAGTATAAGAAATATTGCGCATATCCAACCCAAATAGAAGCAAAGGAAAGGGAGTATATAGCAGAGCGTGAGAGGGAGGAAAATGGACAGCACATCATAACATCATTGCCATGATGTTATTTCCAATTTGAAGTAGCTTGGATAAAAATATGAGTAAATAACAAACAACAATCTGCCAGCTAATGGCCAAAATGACATAAACTATAGAAACTTCCATAGATCTAATCAATATCAACCATAGCAACAAGCCAACATTTCACTCATAAAAAAAAGGTAACAAGCCAATATTAAAGTAGGGTTCCATAGACAAACCTCATCTACATTGAAATCCCAATACTCTCTCTCTTCCATTGCAAAGGATATATGTGCAAGGGCTTCCAAGTAAACACGGCTAACTTCTCCCAGATGCCTTTTACTCTGTTGGTCGATGACCTGAATTCGTTCAGATGCATTTTGAATGGTGTGTTTACTGGCACAAGAAGGACAGTACCAGTTTCCTTCAGGAATCCTTGCAAGTGGAGGATTCAAGCAATAAGTATGATACTCAGCATCACAAGTGTCACATAATAAGACGCTGTCATCATCTCTATCAATGCCACAAACTTTGCAAACTCCCTCATCCCAAGGGGCTTTGGGAATCACAGTAGCAGAAGCAAGAAACTCATCTATTTCCTTTCTTGTTTCAGCATTAAAGCTTTCCAATTTAGTGTACTCTGCAAACTTCTGGACAACAGTGGAAACCTGCAACAACAGAACTACAAATCTCAACACAGGTTCTAAATTAATATGAAGAAGATTGGCGTGGTAAACCACATGAACAGAGAAAGATAAAGGCTTGAAATTAATACCAGATCAATTGTATAACTAATTTCCTTCTATAGAATCATACACAAACTCCTCTGTTTTTTAATATTCTATACGATTGAAAAGGCACCATTCATAATCAATAAAGTTGTGAAGCACATAGCGACATAAATGTACCAAAACGACCTCCATAAAAAAAGAGAGATAGAGAGGTTACAAACCTCCTTTTCATATAATACTTCAAAATTCTGAGATAATGTCTCAGCCAAATCAACAAAATCAGGTTGATCTCCATAAGCAGTTCGGACATTGTTCCATAACTGCAAGGTGAAAGTTTCATTATCAAACTAAAGGTCAATAAACCAAACCATGTCACTAAGTGAAAGCTAGAACCTGAATAACCACAATGATGAGAAATCGGATATAACTTCTCACATGTAAACATGTGAGACCTTATCTACCACGCATAGATTTAATAGCCAATATGAAGATTCTGAACTGATATCAGATTATTGATTGTATTCTATTTTGTTAACCCACATAAATATACCCTAAAACTAAGCAGATAAGAAGGGTACTCAATATCCACCCATCTGAAGGAATTTAATGGAAAGAATCTTTCCAAAGTGGAAGGGGAAAAATATGGAGACAGTGGTTTGGCTCCAAATCATTTTTTATTATTAGAAAAAAAAAACAGACCTCCCGAACATCCTCAAGAAAAGCTTCCTGAGATCCACCATAGGCTTCAGTTGCCAACCTCAAATCGATGGTCCTGAAGTCCAGAGGACGAGATACCATGGCTGGAGATCCAATAAAACCCTCGTCATCGTTATCACTTGAATTTATTGGTTTTCTCCCCAGCAGATTGCAGAAAACTTTTGCATTATCAGCAGCAGCAGCACGACGTAATACAATACGACAACGTTTCATAATAATGTCAGATATAGAAACAACAGTCTTCCGTTTTATTCCCTTTAATGACTTTTGTTGCACTTTATCACCGCACACATCAGCTAGCACTGAAAGAACAGCTTTCTGTGCACAATAACAAGACGGCATTCAATATAGAATCATTCTTAATGAAACGTAATAAATTAAATTAAATTAAATTTAAAAAAAAAAAAACCACCAAATCAACTAGTTACATGGTAAAGAACAGAGGGAGACAAACGATTCAAAGAGGGCATTTCAACAAATAGCTAAAACATGCAATCTTCGCAATGCACATATTTGAACTTTATTCTCAAGGGTTTTTCAGATCAGATCAAAATTATTTACCTTGAAAGTTCAAGAAAGGAAATATGAAAAATAAGAAATCAAAACTAAATAGTACAAAAAAAATTCTGCTAATGTGTTCGCTAGCATTTTCAAGTATCCTTGATCACCAAAGGACAATATGACCCATTGAACCCAGCCTCCAACCCCAAGCCAATCTATTTATACATATTAGTATCACTTCAACCAGTAGAACAACCAACGAAAACAATTAGCATTGAGTAGAGAAAATGGATTCTTCAGCCTGGGTCAGCTTTGTAGGTTAGCTCAGTTTTTGACAGTGCTATTTACAAGGAACATTCAATTGAAGAGAGAGAGAAGACATTAATATCTTTGCTTTGACATTTTGAGATCAGAATGAGAAAAAGTACAAACAAAACCTATATTTCGTGTAAATAACACAACAACAACAACTACCACTACAAGAAAGTACCTTATATGTGGTAATAACATACTAAGACCCTGAAGAAATGTTCCAGAACCCATACTGTTAATTTACTTCAAACTAAAGTCTTTGCATTAACCCAAATCAATATCTATAATTACAACCTCTAACAATCTATCAAATCATCACGTAGAGGGAGAAAATGGCAGCTAAAATAACAGGATGAAGCAGATCCAGAATTTGCACGTTCTCTTCAAATTCTGAAGATTTAAGGACGACACATTCCCTACACTATTCCATCCCCTCATATAAGGTAATGCGTCTGAAAATGTTACCATTCAAGGTCGGCATTAAAAGATGGACAACGCTACTATGCCACCTAATTTATACCATTCACTTTGCCCCCTTGATGTGGCCACCACATTATTAGAAAAAATTAAAACAAAAACATAAAAGGGTAGAGATCATCTAGGATTTTAGTCTTCCTCTTTTTGTGTTTTCGGGCGCCATTTTGTTTTAACTATATATTTTTTTAAAAAAAATTAGTAAGCCTGGTGCCACATCAAGGGGACAAACTGAGTGGTATAAATTGGGAGCATTTTCCTTAAAAGATTTAGGACTTATTTATAATCATTTAAAGGAACAGATAACTTTTTTTTATATAAGTAATGAGAGATTTTATTAATGCAAGTAGATAGGTATAGCCCAAGTACATAGGAAGTATATAAGCGGAAACACCTAAATACAAGCTATGAACTAGGAACTAGTAAAGTCTGAAAGAGAAATATTAAAAATATCCCCATTCAATACATGAATTTTTGCTCAAAGACAGTTTGAAAGAAAAACTCTATGCTCTCCCAACGAGCAACCTATCCAAAAAAAAGGGTTCTCCCAACGAGCATTCTTTGTCATCAAAACAATGCCCATTCCTTTCTAACCATAGACACCACATTAAGCTTAGAGGAAAAAAGGAGCAGATAACTAAAGTTCTGCAGACATGAACCGTCTTTTTAATTTCAATGGACAGACAGATCCTGCCTATTTTACCAGCCAAAATTACAGCAACAGAAAAAGGAGACAAACCTCAAGAGTGATTGGATGCAAATTAAAGATACACTTTGCTTATGGTCCTAACAACTAGATAGGTTTCACAAGTACAGAAAACAAGTTACTATAAATAGCACCTTCGTAGGCCCAGAGGCATTGCCCTTATACACCTCCTTACTGATTGAATGTTGCAATATTTTTTTTGCCCACTCTGGCGGAGCTTTCTCTAAAGCATCATAAACACACTTTCTAATTCGTGTTCCCACATTTGTGGGTAATTTTCTAACTGGTTCCAGCACCTTTGCCCACTCTGGGATGTTACCATCGTTCACATTATTCTTTTCGGCACCACCAGCTGCATTTGCGTCAGACCCTTCATCTTCTATAATAAGAATGTCTTTTACTCTGTTCAAAGAAGCAAAAATTTTCTTTGTAGCCTCTGCAAGCAACTGGAGGTTAAAGAAGAAATGCATTAGAGCATGCATCCTGATTTTCTTTTTCATTTTCAACAGCAGCATAGTTATAGCAACAACCAGAGACACTGGAAAATGTGCAATTAGTATAAATCAGAAATCTGAACCAAGATACTCTAGCATAAGAATGTTGAACATACATATAAGGGAATGCCCTTAATTGAAATATCTATTCCACTAACATTACAGAGGAAGAAGCACACATAGCAGGGAAGTCACAGTAATATATAAGGTTTAGTCAATGAACTTAAGAGGCACTAAAGAGACCATGTTTCTCTAGTGAAGTTACTTGAAAAAAAAAAATAACATGACCAAAAACCATAGGAAAATATATTGGAGAATAGAAAAAACTCACCAAAAGATTTTTAATTTTAAAGTGAAGCTCATCTCACAAATCAAGAATCATCCAAATGATTTAAGGATTTGAGAAAATGAAAGAACCACCACATAAAATCTACAAGATAAATGTGTAAAACATGATTCATTTAGCAAGTTTTTTTTATGCTAAAATGTTTCTATGGCCTGTGTACTTGGGCTACACCTATTTATCTCATCAATAAAATTCTTTTTTACCGATAAAAAAAACTGCTTATAAGATAACCACAACCATGGAAAACATGCATGCAGTAACACTGCACAAATGAGAAAGTTCCCGACGGATCATGCAGTAGAGAGTCCATAAAAAAGTCAACATGCTCTCCGATATCTCTATCATTTCTGCAGTTGTCATAGCAGCAATTTTGGAAGATCCATATGGCAACAAGAACAGATCTGAACCCCATAAAAGAAAGAAAGAAAATTACTGGAAATCATGTTAATCCCAACAAGTGTATACAGTTCATAGCCGGGGCAGATTTGATTTCTCCAGAATGAAAAAAAAAATTGAAGGCAACTGTCCTCAAAATTTACTTTAAAACGTGTAGTAATCAGCATTCGTGTAACTATGACACATCGAGGCCATGCAAATTACAATCCCAAGAAAGTACCTTTTCAATGAGGTTAAGGTAATTTAGCATTGCTTAGAAAGACTCAGAATAATAGACCATAGAATACTAAGGGACTTACAAGAGCATCAGCTTCCATCCCAGCCACTCCAGTAAGTGCTCCACAAAGCACCCCACCATCACCTTGCAAGCAGCGAAAGACTTTACCACTTTCGCGAGCCATAATCTCAGCAGAATCAAGATTACCATCCATGGATAAGACAGCCAAAATGTATCTTCGAGCTAATTCTGGCCAAGTTAGTTCATTAATAGGGAGCATATTGATCTCAGTTCTTTTCGCCAGAATACCACTATCCGCATCTTTCTTCCTTCCCCGTCTTGATTTCGACTCTCCAGAATCAAAATTTGGATCTAGTAGTGCTGCAGCCTTGGATTGCAGCTCACCTACCAGCACTCTTAGCAGTGACTTGTGCGCCTTTGTCAAAGTTACACCAGAGCATCTACTGTAAGTAAAAGATGCATATTTAGCTTGAGTTGCTTCCATCTTTTCCCCAGTTTCCATTCGTATAAACTTGTGTGAGTTTTCCCCTTCTAGAACTGGACCAGATTCACAGCTTGGAGATAAGATTAATCCACCTGTAAGATCAATTCTATCTGAATGTACACCTTGACTCCCTTGGTTCTCCTTTCCAAATTTTTCTAGAAGATTCTCACCACCTGACCATGGGTTGATGAGTTCTTCTTCAAGTTCTTCTGGTGATAAAGGCTCTTTTAGACTCAATATTTCATGAAAACGCCATAGTAACTCACATGCCTGGATAATAACAGACAAACAGTAAGGCCTCATGTAGCAGCTGGTAAATCATGTGTCTGAAAGCACAATTATAATGTTTAAATCAATTGTTATACTTGCAAGTTGCATGGACATACCTGATAAACGTCACCAACAAGTTCAGAAGGAATCCTTAAGCACAAGGGCTTACCAGGTGGAGGATCATACATGACAGGGCTTTCAACCAGCCTGGCCTTTTTGGATCTCCGAAATAAACCATCTAATTCTTCATCTTCAATATGATGCACTCTACCTTTCAATTTAGCCATAAGGAGACCATTTCCAACAGTTAATGATGTAGAAGAATTACCTCTATTAGTCAGAAATTCATAATGCAAACAGGCATGTACCCCTGGAAGCTGTTCTATGATTTCCTGCACAAATTCCGCATTTAATCCAAATCTATCATGCTCCAACCATTTCTCCAGTACCTCAAGTGAAGTGTCCAGCTCCTTGTCACTCTGAAAGACAGATGGGATGGTGAAAGAGCTCGGTTGACCACAAAATTTAGCTAGTGAAGTCAAATTCGTTTTGTTTGTGTTAGTAGTTGCATCACAATTAGGTATTCCTATTTCATTTTCAGCATGCTTGCAGAATAACTTTAAGGTGCCTTTCTGTTTACAGATTTCAGAACAATTAGCAATGAATTTTCTAGACACAATCCTCCATGCAGAAGGCAACGACCGATCTTCTGCTGAAATCTCACCAATTTCATCTCTCAAACTCAATTCTCCAGATAAAATAGATCCAGATTTGTCATCGATTAAACTAGCTTCAACCTGTAATCTGTTTGGTGTCTGAACATCACAGGCTCCATCTGAACATCTCCAAAGACAGGATAAAACATCATTCTCCGAAGGCGGGCACGATTCTGAGAGAATCATCTGAATGCTGCCATCATAGTCACAATCCATATCATGAGAAGTACTGTCATCACCTTTTTCATTAGCTTGACCAACAAAACTGTTCGAACTACAAAGGACAGTTATCCCATATGGAATGGGCGATGAAGAGCATGAACATCTTTTGATCCTAAAGATAGGTCCAGATTCACCACCATCTGCCACTTCACACATAAAAAGAGAACCAGTAATCTTATCATGCCAACAGGATCTATAACCTACAGGCCAGATCTGGCTAACATTATGATAAGATGGCCTAGCATCAACTTCTCCCAGGGCAAGAACAAAGAAATCTTCAAACTGCACGGGAAGCCAATTCTGAAAGTGTAAAACATGCAAGAGAGTGAGGCAATATGAGCTAGCTGGAACTTGTCACATCCTTAAAGCAATAAGTTAAATTGAAAAGAATGGCTTACTTATCATCATGGAATCAGGGAAAAGAAAAACTAATTCAATAACATGTAAACTTACATTACACTGCACTTATCAAAAAAAACTTACATTACACTGCTGAAACCCAGAGTCAGTATCCACTGCGGTCCCAACTTCTGCAATGTTTACATTATTACCAACTGTACTTGCACAGACTTCCATGGTCAGGCCATCGGACGAGGTCTCTTTGCAATTATCGCTAATCAAAATATTCTTATTTTCTGCAGAACCATTTGCAGTTGAAAAGCTTGATGGCTTTCTTTTCCTAGACAGATGAGACTTTCCTGATATTGACTGAGACCCCTCACTTCTTGCTTCAAGCTCCATAGAATTGATGTTAGACATCAATCCAAGGTAACAACCAACTTCATTAACGGAATCGAATATCTTCCCATCTGGGGCACAGTAAACTGGATAGAGTTCACAATTGACCACTGATTCTCTAAATTCCACATGCCAACCTTCCTCCAATACACCATGTCTTTCAGATACAAAACCTCTAAGAGCCTGCAAAAATATCTCACTTGGATTCCGAGATGGTAGCCTAACAGCTGTATTATTACTACTCTTACGCACTCCTAATCGGGAATCCAAATCCACAACTTCAAGTCTTCTAGTCAAAAGCTTTGGATGATGTAGAATATCATCAAAACCCAGTCTGACAGTGTGTCTCAAAATCCCAGAAGGTTTTTGATAGCCAAAGCCATTTCCCGCGTACAAAATGTTAGAGGTCACTGAAGCACCAAATCGATTGCCACCAAAAGGATTATCACCTGGAGGAGCTTGTTTTCTAAAACCAAAATCAATGTAACTAGTAATTATGGAAAATACATTTCAAATATTCACTCACAATGTTAGTAAATAAGCAAGCATGAAACATCTGTTGGAAACCATTAATTACAAAATAAGATAAACTCGCATCTGAAAAAACAGATTGATCGTTAAGCTCTACCCTACCCCACCCCCAACCAAATATTTTATAAGTGACTATAGGGTTTAACCTTAAAAATAAACTATATGGTTTCTAAGGATGAAAGGGAAGGTAGGGTTTGGAGCTATAAAAATAGACAAACTTATGGTTTGGGTCACTTCTGAGCTGAGAACACTAAGCTGGGAATAATGTTCACATATTCTTGAGTTATTTTGGGAGCTAAGCCTAGAATTTGATTAAACAAAAAAATATATATATTGCAAGAAAACTAAGATAAAATTGTAAGGAGAAAGGGAGATAAATTTCCACATCACACAAAGATTCAACATTAAACCATAAATTGGGGAGCATTACAAAATCCTTTTTTTTTTTTTATAAGTCAACAAATTTTATTGATCAATGAATAGGCATAGCCAAGTACATTACAAATGTATGCACTAACTATGTAGGTGCAATAGAGACAAGAAAATCATGTAGATCCAGGCCATTAAAGTCAACAGTAATGGCCCAAGTACATAAAGTTCTAATAAAAAAAGCTTTAAGTTCCTCCAACAATCTCTCCTTGTCTTTGAACGTCCAATCATTGCGCTCCTGCCACTAACTATGTAGGCGCGCCTTCCACACAGCTTTAATATGTTGAATGCCTCTTAGGTTTGTCCAGCTGGCCAACATTGCCACCACTGTTTCGGGCATAACCCAAGCCAACCCTAGTCTACGGAACACCTCTTCCATAACACTCTAGCTATCTCACAATGTAGTAGGAGATGGTCCACGGACTCACCGCCGTTCCTACACATGCAACACCAATATGCGATAATCAACCTGCGTTTCCTCAAATTGTCAGTTGTGAGGATCTTACCCAAGGAAGCTTTCCGCACAAAGAATGCTACTTTGGGAGGCGTCTTATGTCTTCACAACCTTCTCCATGGAAACTAAATATTCGGCTCTTGTGTGAGAAACTTATAAAAAGAGCAAACAGAGAATGAACTTTTACCTGTGGGTATCCACCACAACATATCTGCTTGCTGGTTGCTCAGTTTTATGGAGTACAACAAGCTAAAAAAGTCTTCAAAACTGCTCATTTCCCAATCTTGTACCGCCTGACTAAAGTTGATATTCTACTGGATTTGCTCCCTTGATATCACCATGACTTTAGCCACTGAAACATCTTTGGCACTTGCAACCTGGAAAAGTGAAGGAAATAAATCCGTAAAAGCACTATTACCACACCAAATATCACTCCAGAATTTAATCCTAGAACCCTCACCCAAAAGAAGTCTTATGTGTCGAGTAAAGACCCCCTTCCCCTTATGTGTTTCCACAACCCCACTCCATAAGCTCCTCTCACTTCTTTAGTACACCATCCCTCCCATAAGCCTCCATGGTTGCTCTCAATCACTAACTTCCATAGGGCTTCTAATTCCTTATTATATCTCCACAGCCATTTTCCAAGTAGAGCCTGATTAAAAATTCTCATATTTCTAATACCCAAACCACCATTGGAGATAGGGCAACATACCTTCTCCCAATTGACTGGGTGGAATTTGAACTCCTCACCCACTCCACTCCATAGGATTCACATTGAAGTTTCTCAATTTGGTACGCCGCACTTGCTAGGATAGGGAACAAAGACAAAAAGTAAGTTGGTAAATTAGATAATATACTCTTGATCAAGGTAATCCTACCACCTTTCAATAGGTACATTTTCTTCCATCCTGCTAGTCTCCTCGCTACTTTCTCAATCACTATGTCCCATAATGAAGACGCTCTTGAGGTAGCCCCAAAGGTAGTCCAAGGTAAGTCATAGGAAGAGAGGCAATCTTACACCTTAGAGTGCTAGCCAGTTGTCTTATATGATGAACACCTCCAATTGGCACCATCTCTGATTTGTCAAATTTTACTTTTAGCCCGAACACTGCTTCAAAACAAACGAGAAGGCCTTCAGTGCTCAAACCTCGTTATGATCTACCTCACAAAAGTAAGTGTGTCATCTGCAAATAACAAATGAGAATATTAATAATTCCTCTATCCGGGGTTCCAATCAAGAAGTCTGCCACAAACCCATTATTAACCAGTGCTAAGGTCATTCTGCTTAATGCCTTCATCACAATAACAAAAATGAGTGGAGACAACGGGTCTCCTTGTCTTAAAATTCGAGTGCTATTAAAAAAATTGGCTAGGCTTCCGTTTATCAAAACTGAAAATTTCACTGTTGATATGCATCAGTGGATCCATGACCACCACGTCTCCCCAAAACCACACCTCCCAAGAACGTAAAGAAGAAAATCCCAGTTAACGTGATCATATGCTTTCTCCATGTCTAGCTTGCAAATTATCCCTGCATTGCCAACTTTCAATCTACTGTCAAGACATCTATTGGCGATAAAAACCGCATCTAAAATCTATCTACCCTTAACAAACGCATTTTTTTGTAATTATCTTCCCCAAAACCTCACCTAGACAATTCGCAAGCACCTTGGAAAATATCTTGTATACCCAATTTACTAAGATAATGGGTCGGAACTCCCTAATCTCCGTTGCCCCGACCTTCTTCGGTATCAATGCAAGAAAAGTGGCATCAAGGCTTTTCTCAAATTTTCCAGCCGTGAAAAGCTCCTGAAACACCCTAATAAAATCATCCTTTAACACGTCCCAACATGTTTGAACAAAGCTCATAGAAAAACCGTTAGGGCCCGGTGCCTTGTCTTTAATCATTCTCCTTACCACTTCATAAACCTCTGCTTCCTCAAAATGCCTCTCCAACCGACAAACATCATGCTGCCCAATGGAGTCGAAACCAAGCCCATCAAGCATAAGCCGCCATCCCATCTACTCGGTAAGTAATTGCTCAAAGAAATCAATTACATGATTATGAATCACCTGATCTTCCCTACACTCAACACCATCAATTTTCAACATCTCAATGTTGTTGGTTCTCCTACGAGAGTTAGCTATTCTGTGGAAGAATTTTGTGCTTCAATCTCCTTCTTTTAACCACAATGCTCTTGATCTTTGACGCCAATAAGTCTGTGATATCCTATATGATAAGGATAAAAATAGATGATGTATGGGATCCCACATTGCTTGGGAATGATAAATTTTTGCTCTTTATAAGATTCCAATTAGGCTTTAATTGTATCATTGACTAGTCTTTTTGAAATATAGGTCATGTGGTTTAGGTCTTCAATTGGGGCGTTACAAATAGTATCAAAGCCTATCCCAAAAAAAAGTGTGGGACTTGAGCCGTGCCACCTACAATGGACTGGACCGACGAGGATGTCGGAAATTTAAGAATGGGAGATTGTAATATCCTATATGATAAGGATAAGGGTAGGTGATGTATGTGATCTCACATTGCTCAGGAAGGAGAAGTTCTTGCTCTTTATAAAATTTCAATAGGTTTCAATTGTATCATTGACTAGTCATTTTTTAATATAGGCCATGTGGTTTGAATCTTCCCCTGGGGCATTACAAAGTCTCTTCTAATAAAATAATCCTCTCAAGATCTGCAACCAACACTATCTTCCGAGCTAATTCTTCCTATGTGAGAGTATGATCCTCATGTATTATCTCTAACTCCTAGATCTCCATCATCTTACTTTTCTTGCGTTCCCCTATATCACCAAACGACTGCATGTTCCAAAACATTAAATCTTTTTTTAGAGCTTTCAGTTTACTCAGAAAGATGAAGCTAGGGGTACCCTGTAACTGGTATGAGGACCACCACTGTCCGACCCTGTCCACAAAGACTTCAGATTTCAGCCATATATTTTCAAATTTAAAGTACTGATACCTTCTTTGGAGACCACCACAATCCAGCATGATAAGCCAACGATCCGAACAAAGATGAGGCATTCTCTTTTGCCATACAATGAGAAAATGACTTTCCCATTTTGGTGATATTAAGAATCTATCAAATCTAGGCCACGTCTGATTATTGGACCACGTGAAAGAACACCCTGCTAGTGGCAGATCCACTAAGTTCAAATCAAAGATGTGCTCCAAGAATTTTGTCATTGCTGGCTGCACTCTTATGTTTCCAAAACACACTTGGAAATCTTATGACATTAAAGTCCCCACCAATGCCATGGAAGGTCCCACCAGCTATGTACTCCAGCTAATTCTTCCCACAATAAACTTGTGGTGTTGTCTAAGTTTGGTCCATATACACTTGCAAAAGCCCACATAAAGTTATCTGTCACTCTCTTAAAGGAGCATGCTATTGTGAACACCCAATAAATCCTTCCTTTTCTCCACCACCCCTCTATTCCATATCACCAAAACACCTCCTAACACCCCATTAGATGCCAAATACACCCAATCCACATGTACACAACTACACAAACTTCGCATAAATTCTTTTAGTAATTAATTTCAGCTTTGTCTCCTGTAAACATACGATGTCCACCTTCCACTCACGAAGCAAGTTTCTTATTTGGAGACACTTATTGGCCTCGTTGAGCCCGCGAACATTCCACGACACAATTTTGGGTTTCATTTGGGGTATGCCAGCCCCTTCCCTTTTGACCTGTCCCTGCTAGAACTACCCTCATAATTCATCGACCATGTTAACCCCTTAAGCTCTTGCTTCCTTTTCTTTTAGCCAGCTTTCCTGTGCTGTTGGTGCCCCGCTTCAATGGCTGTGAGAAGTCTGTTCATCGAAGCCTTCACACTCCATCCCCACACATTGTTGTATATCCTTCACCTTGTTAAAAAACCCAGTCTGAAACACTAGATTGAACTGGTAACATATAATTCAGAGGGATAGACTGACCCACTTTGAATGCCATCGGCAAACCTTGTGTCCCTTCACCAAAAAAACCTTTCACCCTCCCCAACAGGCCCACTAGCAGCACCTGGACAAGTCTCTAGGAATTCTCTTCATCAGAAACAGGTAGTTCTTCACTGCCAGACAGGGAGAGGTCATCGAAACACACTTCCAAATGTTCCTCTGAATGTTCATCCACCTCAAAATTGTCGAGGAGCTATGATTAGGGGTTTGATGGAGTAAAACCTTCTCCCCCGCATCCCATCAATGCTTTTTGGCCACCGCTCGACAGTGAAATGACACACGGTGGTGTAGGAAAGCCCACTAGAAGCTCCATCGCTGTTTTCTGGACACACAACATGTACTGACCACCTATTGCCTACTCCACCGTCGTCGCCGACGTCTTTTGTGTCCCCTCAATGGATCCTTCGCCATCCCCATGCTTCCCATCAAGATTTCCTCAGGAAGAGTGCAACTTCCATCGGCCCCCTTGCGTTCTCTCCACACAGGTTGGGTTCGTCCGTCATTTTGCCCCATGGGCTATGGCCCAACCCATTGGCCCACTTGGCTTCTTCCCATGGGCTAGATTTCAGTATTTCTCCACACAAGCCCAACCCCCTTACCACTTCAAGCCTCACCCCCCTTACTAGGCCCAGCAGTATTCAAGCCCACTCCCATGGGTTGTTTATTTGTAGTCTTGTTGGGCCTCGGATCACCTAAGCCCAACCTAGCCCCTTTACTTGTCCGATTCCTTTCTCTTTCCATATTTCCCTCAACACATCTCAGCACTTTTTCCACTTCATCCTGCAACTTCCACAATTAGCGTATATTTTCTCAACCCTGCCAAGAAAGTTATAGTGTGTTCTCTCCATAAACACTTTTCTTAAAATTAGAAAACTAAGGTTTGCTCCATTCCATCAATGATGTTGCTACATTAACGAATAGAGTAGCTCAACGTGTGGTATCCATTTGGGTTTTACAAGAGAAATTGCGATAGAATCAAAGTTATTTTTGCTCGTGAAGGAAGGTTCTTTGCCACATATCATAGAGAGAGGTTGGAAGATTGAGCATGAGTTACTGTTGGGAATTTCCACAATGCAATGGCTCGGGAAAGCATTGGAGGACTGTCTGAAAGGAGAAAAAATGGAGTTTTACACAACAATTAGGGATGGTTATTAGAGTTTTATAGCACAGCGGTGCTTGAATAGCCATGGTCGATATATGGCGGTGGAAGAATATAGTGAGGGAGGAAGACGAAGCTTTATCTTTAAACCTGAAGAAGAGGGAGGAAGGGGATGGAGGAGTTTGAGGGAGGCCGTGTTGGAGTGAATAGAGGAAGGGAGAAACATTGGTGGATCTTGTGGAGGAGCACAGATGAGGCCAATGGTGGTGGAGCTTCAACCGAATACATGGTCCTATAAGGAGGTGTTCATGCCAGTGGTGACTCATCGTGAACCAAGAGTAGGCGACGGCAGTGGTAGGTTTGAAAATGGGTACACTGTTGGAAATATGCATCGAGCCCCTCATTTTGCTTTACGAAAGAGGGATGTTGGCAGGGAAGTTGTCGGCATGGAGGAGATGGGCGTACGCAGTACATTGGTGGAGGTCCTCATGAGCATTTTTTGCTGACAATTCTCATAAATGAATTATTCATTGAACACAGACCATGACAATTCTCATAAATGAATTAATCATTGAATTGCAACCACAAGATTTCTCAAACCTAAAAGACTAAACCTAGGAATGCTTGAACTCCTTGGGTTTTGACAACCCCAAACCACATAACTAGTGAAATCCAACAATATAATAAAACTTACAGTAGGATCCAATTGACCCAAAAATCAGCTCGTATATTTTTAAGTAAAAAGAAATTTATTAAACCGCATAATTAGGCAAAGTCCAAGTACATAAGAAGTATACAAGAGAAAACACCTAATTACAAAAATCAGCCCATATTTAAAAGTCTTTTAATACATATATAACTCATACCCAGAAATCTAAAAACTAGAAAAATTCCTCACTAACGTAAATGTACATTTTTTTTTTATCGATAAACATAATTTTATTGAGAATAAAATAGCACTAATGTAAAGGTACATAACACCAAAAGAAATCTGAACCAGCAACAAATTAGTACCAGGATATAGAACAAATAAGCCCCATGCTAGCAAGCTAATCAAGGTCACAAGTGGCCTCAGCATCATCTTTCATGTGCCAAATTAATGCTTCGAAAATAGAATTATTCTTGGGCATCTTTTGTAGGCCTTGTATGTTGCCATAATCTTATGATCGGTAACACAACCAAGACGTAGAGCTTAGAAGTTGTTCCAAACACCTCTCTCAATAGTTCGTGGGAAAAAAATAAAATAAAATAAAAAAAGGGAGGACTCTTTGAAGGTATCACTGGTAGCTTAAGTTTCTCATTTCAAAGAAATTATAAGTATTGTTCATGATAAATATTATTGAATGTGTAATTGGCATGTCTCCTATCCACAATCCAATCTACAACAGTTTAAACAGGTATTTAACAACACAGATTGTGGGGAGGATGGAGTTCAAATGGGGTGAGTGGACCACATGGGAGGGGCTTTGGAAACACATAAGAAGAGGATGGACCAACCTCCATCGATCAACACGCCTTGTAGTTGGGGATGGTTCTAGAATTAAATTCTGGGATGAATTATGATGTGGAGATCGAATCCTCAAAGAAGCCTACCCAATGCCATACAGCCTTGCACAAAGAAAGACGGTCTCAGTAACAGAGCTTATGAATCTCTCTAGTGGATCACCCCAATGGAACATCATTTTCCTTAGAGCTAACCAAGATTGAGAAATTGGCACATTTACAGATTCCTTGAATCTTATACACAATTGTAGAGTGTTTGGAGGAGCGAATAGGATGATATGGTCACCATCTAAGAAGGGCAGATTTTTTTTATAGAAGATTTTTTTTATAAGTATCCAAGAAGGGGAGATTTACTGCACAGTCGTACTATAAGTCTCTTATGACACACTCACATATGGAAGACAAAGGCCCCCCTAAAAACTTCTTTTTTTGTATGGACAGTTTCGTTAGGGAAGAATCGGAAACGCCACTTCATTGTATTGGATTGATATAACATGTGTAAGAAAAGGGGTGAGTTTGTGGATCACCTATTATTGCATTGTGATGTAGCCATGAGTTTATGGAACAACATCTTTGCGAGAGTGGGACTCATTTGGGTAATGCCAAGAAGGGTTGTTGACTTTTTGGCCAGTTGGCCAGGCATCCAGGGTATCTCTCAAATTGCAGATATGTGGAAGACTAACCTGCTATGGTGGTGACATATGGATGGAAAGGAATGGTTGGAGCTTTGAGGATTGTGAAAGGACAAGGAACAAGTTTAAAACCTTTTTTTTTGCACACTTTATTCCATTGGTCAATTGTAATAGACTTTAATGGCATGAATGTACATAATTTTCTTGTATCTCTAGACAGTCATGCCTAGGTGTGGCTCTTGTATAACCTATCCAAAAAAAAAGGTGTGGCTCTTGTATATGTCCCGTGTACTTGGCTTTGCCTATTATCAACAAAATTTCTTAGTTACTGATTAAAAAAATACTAATGTTTTTAAAGAAAACAGTGTCTTTATACGCATAGGAAAAAAAAATTTGCAGCAATTGGCAACTATACTTCCGGAAAAACCAATAACTTCTGAAATTACATAAAAGTATATCACACACAGTTTCAGATGTCAGAGCCTATTTACATATAAACATACTTTCAGGAGCAGTTAGCGACATAATAAAAAATCCAAAAAAAAGTGACATAATACAAATTTGACTACTGAGGAATCTTTGCTCAGAACCATTAAAGGGTAAAACTGGAGAGTCCAATACGGACACAAGAAGATAACAAGGAACTACCATAGCAAGCTGATATTTTTTTATCAGTAATTGATAAATTTCATTACCATAGCAAGCTGATTTAGGACACAAAAAACGTGGCAGCATATTTTGAGCACTTTCTAGAAGACTTTGAGGATTTCTGAAGATTTGGAATGTATGTATTGACATTTACCAACTGTGAAGCACGGGGGTGTCACGATTTTCCATGTTTAGCACCGTTTAATGTCAGATTTTAATTTGACAGCAACTTTGCTGAATGTTTCCTTATTTTGTCGACAACTTTCCATGTAAGAAGGTTTTGTCCTTCTGCTAGTAGTTTCCAATACTATTATAAATTAAAGGCAATTTAATGCAGGATAATGGATTGCTTGGAATAAGAAAAGTTCGTTATTTTCTAAAACTCCATAGTTGGTGACCATTAGAAGACACATTCCTGACATGTAATAGGTTCAGTTTTGTATACTTCCTGTGTACTTGGCTTTGCCTTGTTACTTGTAAAAAATAAAATAAAAAAAGACAACTATTCTTTGGTTATTTTGCCTCAGCTACATCACAAGCCCACAGACAAACACTAATCTAGCCCAAGTTAATTCGAAATATGGATTACCATTAGTTGGATTCCAGGCTTAATGGTGTGTGCTTGCCAGCAGAAGCTGTAATCCACAAATATAGTAAACCTTGTCCTACTCTTTTTGCAATCTCTATAACTCACCCAAAATGCAAGCAGCTTACGGAGATTTTCCATGAACAGGTCAGTTGACTCAGTTCTGACTGATACATGGTAGATGAATAGCTTTTAAGCAATGCATGGCACTTCATGGACACATGCAATCATATTGGCGGCGGCAATAGACATACACAGTAACGCAATAGTTTGATGCTACAGAACACCACATCGCAGATGTCATTGTAGCTCTGCAGCTGCGATATATACAATACGTTGTCTAGGAGGTCTCGCCAGAGTTTCTGGCTCTCCTTATCTCCCTCTCTCTTGGGGACCTAAAATACCTAAGTACCAGCATGCGAACGTGATGCATTACTTCATAAGTAACATAACGACTCGTATTCGAAAATTTTCCTTTATTTTAATTTAAACACAAATAAAAAGTCTCAAACTGCATCTTTACCATTCGCACCAAAAGTTACAGAACTTTAGCTTCATTCAGCTAAAATTATAACACATTATAGATATATACTTAAAATCACGATTAACCTTAAACTTTCAACTAGTAAACTAAAACTAAAAATGCACAAAACACCATACCTCAAATCCAGGACCTCCATGCCTTCGCCGTCGCAGTCTCCTTCGATATCGCTGGGAGGAGAGGCGTTCATATCCAAAATACACTTGGACTTGACGCCCAAGGGCCAGCGTTTGCTCTTGATCCCACTGGACTCGCATTCAGTGCATACCCATTCGTCCAAGTTCAGGGCCGGGAGGCCATGCATTCCCACACAACGCAAGTGGAAGCCGCGCTCGCAGCCGTCGCAAACAACCACGTGGCCACTGACCTCGGGCTTTCCGCACGCGGCGCACGCCCCGAGGTCCCGCGCGTCGTCCTCTCCAGGGAGCCCCGCAGGTCCCCCCGGAGGCGGCGGTGGGTTGTCGTGGTAAGCCCGGACCACATCCAGAGCATCGGGTAGGGTTTCGACGAGAGTAGGGGAGGGGATCTCATTGAGATCGATTCCAAGGCGAGAGCGAGCCTCAGAGGGCTTCGAGTTGGAGTAAGTATGGTCTTTAAGTTCGCCGCTTGAATCGGCGAGTTCCATTATCCGAGTCTCCACCCCGAGTTGCAGGTCGGTGTGTCCCGATTCGGCACTCGTGCCATTACTCACTCAGAGATTCAGATATCAGTAAATGTACGGATCATACGGCCGAGGAGAGAGAGAGAGAGAGAGAGAGAGAGAGAGAGCAAATGCCAAAAGGGTTTTAGTTTGGAGTTGCAGCGAAAGACAGGAATGGGACCAGGGGAGTACTCATGTGGGGGTCAGTAAGCAATTCAGATGAAATTGGATTTCGTTTGACGTTCGGGAAGGGGAAAGAGTGATGCAAGGAAAGTGAGACCCACTTCCACGTCAGCTATTATTTCGATCAAAATATTTCAGTCATAAATTATATATTTCATGTAATTTATTAAATTATAAAATTATTTTTATTATAAAATAAATTTAACAGATTATATATATTTTTTTAAATATAAGACCATATACAACATTATCCAAATTAATATTGATTTTAAAAACCGTATTTGTTCTGAATCTTATTTCTAGAATTTTATTAAATTTAAACTCAATTAATTGATTCAAGAGGGGCATTTATTTGTTTTCAGTTCTATGAAAGTCATTTTGGGTTATTTTTTTGTTTGGCACAAAAATATAAGTTAAATAAGAGATGACCTTTCCTACTGCTTAAAATATCATTTTAAATAAAAAGTTCATTTCTCAAAATTCTTATAATTTTTTTAAAATTCATATTAGTATCGAGTTACTTTAGTAGTATGATATTATATCATTTAAGATGATTAGGCCTTGTTTGGTTAAAAATCAAAAATCTAATTTCATTTTATCTCAACTCATCATTACACATTTTTTAAATTTTCGTATAAAATATAATAAACAATATAATTTTTTCAAATCTTAATATAAAATTAATATTTAAAAATTATATTATAATAATATTTTATTTATTATTATTTAAAACATCTCATCTCATCTATATAATTAAACAAGATTATATGTACTGCATATCAATTTATTAAAGTTAAGTGACAAATATTATATTTGTAATAAACCATATGTTACTATTTTATATAACAGTACTACTGGGTACAAGTAGGGTGTAACCGACGGCGTACGTGGACTAAAAAAATAATACAAAAAATAAAAAAGCAAAAGTGAAAAAGTAAAGAGAGAAAAATGAACAAACTTTATTCGGAAAGTGGGTGAGTAGCATATTGAAGTTTCCTTCTTCAGCGAAAGGAACACTATCCAAGCAGAGCACACATTGCTTGTCTCAAATCTTTAGCCTCTAGGAGCATCTCCATCCAGTTTTTTAAAGTATTAGAATTGCTATAATTTAGAATTTATTTTAAAGTTTTGATCAAAATATCTCCCACATTTAGATTCTTATTTTAGAAAAAAGATTTAGAGCATCTTCATCCAGTTCCTCAAAGTACTATATTCCTTATAATTTGAGGTTTATTTTAAAATTTTGATTAAAATATCTCCCACATCCGGATTCCTATTTTAGGGAAAAGATTTAGGGACTAAACAGTAAGTCTCCATATTTGGAGACTCACTATTCATTCCCTAAATCATTTTTATCAATATTTTATTCTAATATATCAAATAAATAATTTTTCAATCATCTACACTTTCTCTCGTATTCATATTTATTATAGTTTTAAATAATAATTTTAAAAATAATTTAATTAATTACGAAAATATAAAAAAATTAATTTTAAAAATATTCTCATATTCACAAAAAAATAATTTAAATTTTTGTTTAAAATATTCACTAGAGTAATAGTTCAAAAAATAAGAAAAAATATTGAGTAATTAAATTTGTAAATAGAAGTGAAAGAAAAAATTAATAAAAAATAATAAAAAAATATTATTTAATAGAATAGAGATAGGGATGAGGAATGGGATGTATGAGGTTTTTGAAAGATTAATAAAATTTAGACAAAAATTTGAAGAAATGTGATTTTAAGTTAAATTATAGGGATGAGGATAAGGAATGGGATGATGATGCTCTTAGGGAATAAACAGTAAGTTCCCGTATTTGGGGACTCACTATTCATTCCCTAAATCATTTTTATCAATATTTTATTTTAATATATAAAATAAATAATTTTCTAATCATCTACACTTTTTCTCATACTCATATTTATTATAGTTTTAAATAATAATTTAATAAATTACGAAAATATAAAAAAATTAATTTTAAAAATATTATCATATTCACGACAAATAATTTAAATTTTTGTTTAAAATATTCACTAGAGTAATAGTTCAAAAAATAAGAAAAAATATTGAGTAGTTAAATTTGTAAATAGAAGTGAAAGAAAAAAATAATAAAAAAAATAGAAAAATATTATTTAATATAATAGAGATAGGGATGGAGAATGGGATGTAGGAGGTTTTTGAAAGATGAATAAAATTTAGAAAAAAAATTTGAAGAAATGTGATTTTGAGTTAAATTATAGGGATGGAGATGAGGATGCTCTAAGATTTCTCCCTTTCTTTCTCTTTTTTCTTCCGATTCCATTTTTGAGTTTTTTGCCTCATCTCTTTCTTTTATTATTATTTTTTTCTTGAGAAAGTGTGAGAAAAATTAAAGAGGCAATGGGGATATAGCTTTTTTTGATCATCTTGTCTTGGTTTTGTATTTTTTGGCTCATGATGTTTGAATAGATGCTAGGTAAGGTTTTTTTTTTTTGGATTTCCCCTATCTGCAGTTTGACATCTTCTTCATGTTTTTGGGTTTATTTGTTAAGAAAAATTTCAAGTTTTACTTTTTAATGTTATTTTAACTCCATATCAAAAGATTATGAGTGTGACATATGTTTTCTTTCCTTTATTTTTCTTGCTTTTATTTCGGGTCTTAATATGCTTTTTAATTTTTCAAATCATTTTTATGAAGAGTTGTTTTATATTTCTTATTCATTCTTCCCATTATGTCTTACTTTTATTTGGAGGATGTTGTTTCAGTGTGTATGGTTGTGGATTAACACCAAAACCCCCCCCCCCCAAAAAAAAGAGAGAGGGAAACGAATAGGAAGTCTGCTTTTATTGAAACAGTGTATATGATTCAGTGTGTATGCTTTTGTTGAATTAAGAGTTTACCTGATGGGTGTTTGCTTATACTAAGAGGTAGAGGGAAACGAAAGGGAGAGGGAGAGAGAGGTCCATTGGAGGAGAAATGAGAGGGGTCAATCGAAGGCAACCGTCCATATCATCAAGACATGCTAATTTCTTGCCTATCAGCCTCATACGACCGTCACGCGCCCTACCAATAGACTCTTTAGTCACCACCTATATGTCAAAGTGTGGAAGAAATTAACCACAAAAATGGTGTTTACGGCTCAGACTGAGCATGAAACTCACATGCCGCCTCATTAAGAGGAGTCTATTGCTGTCACACATGACATCACTGGGATTAGTGACTTTGAATATCTTAAATCCAACTCTTACCTTCTTTTCAAAAGTGGCACGTGAATCACACACGTGCTCTATTACAATGACGATCATATGCCGGTGTATCAACTTATATTCTAGTTGCTACTTATATTCCAGCTTTCCCTAACCAACAATAGTAGACCCACGTTATGATTGAGATTTTTAAAAAATTCAAAATATACCATATATTTTATTTATAATTTTATAAAATAGCAAATGACCTCCTAAAAAAATTACAAGCTCCATATGTTCTCTATATATATATATTTTAAATTTCAACATATCTATAAATGTCTCTCTCTATTTTCTCTATAGTCTTGAAATTTTATATATTATTTATTTTTAAGGATGTGGCCTCGTTAAAATTAAATTAAAAATAAGTTGAAAAAATAATAAACTTATAAATATAGATTGTAAAATTTGTCTGCTCTATAATATTAGGTTTTTTAATATGAAATTTAAAGTAAAAATATAAGAAAAGTCATTTAAGGTTGATACTTTACATGAAAAATAATTGAGAGGTACTTTTATCCTCTAGGTTTCATGAGTAGACAAAATAATTCAACGTTTCAATTATAGCATTATATACTTAATGTAATATAAAAAAGTTTAAATTTTGTATGAAATTTGATAAACTAATTTATATAATAGAATGACAGATGGCCTTCTAAAACATCACTTGATAAATAGTTTATATGAAGAAAATAAATTATAAATATTTTATTATAAAAATAATAATTGATTAACTATAATTGTTCTTTAGAATTTTATTTTTATGGATATGTAACAAATCATTGAGATCTGATTTTAGATAAACGTGTGACTCAATTAAAAAAATGAAAAATATAGTTACAAGTATAATTGTGTACTAATCTGTGCATCAATATGATGTGATTGGTTAAAAAGTAGATTTTATTGAAAACAGTATTAATTTAAATTTTAAATATGAATAAATCAGTATTGATACACAGATTAATACGCGACTATACTTATATATAACAAAACTCTAAAAACAACGTCTAGCCCCCTTATATTTGTTTATTCTGAATTGATTGTCGGAATTTCCTATTCCATTAAATCTAATATACTGTAACTCTTTAATTTATTTATGAAATATTCACTTAAAAAAAAGGGTGAGTTACGCACCGTTGTCAACGTGGCACTGCCATTTATCAGTACCACGTTGGGAGCTCAAACTCAAAAATTTGTAAAATTACATAAAAAAAAAAAAAAAGAATGCGAAACATTTTTAACTAAAATAATTGTAATTAATAAATAACGCAGTGACATATGAGTGTGTAATTTACCTTTTGTATAGATATTGTAAATTTGTGTGTAATCGTAAAAGACTAAAGAATTTCGTTGATGATGTCCAATCACAACTTTTTTTTGTCATTATAAGTAATCCTAAATTTTCTATCTTTGTATTTTTTATCAAAAATGGGAAGCTTTTGGGTCAATTATTTACTCACTCTGTCAAAATTGCCAGGCTGTTATTGTCTTTTTCTTGTTCGTTCTTTATTAGTGTTGTATTGTTTATGTTTTTAACAAATATGTATAATATCGCAAATATATATATAATATCGGTCAAAATTGATATATATTTGTTTTTATAATAATAAAGATAATATTATATATAATTGTGAAGTGCGTAAATATTACGTAATCGTTTAAGAAAAAATAAGATATATTATTAAAAAATTAATTAATTTTTTTATGTAAATTTTATACTTATTTATTTTTTTAAAAGAATACGTAATGTTTGTATATTTTACGATTGTAAATATTATTTTTATATATTAAATATAAAATAAATAATGTTATAAAAATTAATTTATTATAAAAATTTTATATTTATTTATTTGTTTTAAATAAAATGACGCTTACGCAGAATATCAATATTATTTATCTTCGAAAGTGACGTTTTCTTTCGAGTTTGTCTCGTTGGTTTGGTTTCGAAATCTGATTTTTTTTTTTTTAAAGAAAAAATCTGAATTAATTAAGGACAATGATCAAAATAGTGGCATTACGGATAATTTAGGGAGGAAGCTCCGGGCATTTCGGAAGTCAAAATGCTAACATATTTGTTCATTTTTAAATTACAATCTCAAGGCTGATCGCAGTCACATGCACCGACCCTGCCGGCTCAGGTCGGGTCACGGTCTTTCCATCCACATTTGACTCACTGCTCTCTCCGGTTAATAACAACTATCTCTTTTAAGTACGCCCAATTTCTCAGATATTGGACTGAGGATTGACGCATTTTCCTTCCTGTCCGGCCGATCATTCTTAGGTACTCTCTGTCGAACTATCCATGCGTTTCTATATACTTGTATATGTATGTGTTTTCGTTTTTCGAACTTCATTTTGCGATCCCGGTACGGTTTAGGGTGAGATCTTTGCTGTTTTTTCAGTTTCACAGTCTCTATTCGTTTTTTCATCTAACTTTTTTGTTGTTTTTATTTGCTCATTGCATCGCTAGATCGTCGTTTGCTTTCCTTCTTTGGTGAAGCTTTTGTTTCTCTCTCTGTTTCCTTCTAATTTTGCTCTCTCTCTCGGGGATTAGGGGTTTGTTTGCTAGTGAGTTTTGCAAGGAAGATAATATAATATGCATTACGATTTTTGGGTTTGGTTTCTTGAGTTCTGACTTTTTGATTTCACTCTCGTATTTTCATATTGTAGTTTATTCATTCTCGGCGACGCTGGCCGTTGTCTTTCTTTCATTTTTATGTGTAGTTATTTCATTTTGGGATTATTCATCTTTGGAGTCTTCAGATCAATCGTTATGCTTATGGGCACCTAGTGTAATTCTTAGGTCTTCTTTATGTTAGGAAGTGTGCTTCTCTGAGAGGGTTTTGAATAATGGAAGATAAAATTTGTTTAGCAATGTGCTGTTGGATCACTTGATTGTTGATTTGCTATCCTATAGTTATGCTAGAGAAGATTGCCTCTCAGTATGCTCTGTAAGATAATATGGTGGAATTTAAAAATACTTTAGTGCTAAATATATCAGTGTTTGACTCGTAAATTCATATCCTGATCAAGCTGAGTTGCAAAGTGGATCCAAGACCATGTTCATGTCTATTACTATTTTAGAACTTTAGAAGGCATCACTATTATTAAAGCTTTTCAATCGTTATTTATGCTCTGTGATTGTTAGAAATGATGCCAGGGCAGTGTTTCGACATCTCAGTAAAACAGGTTTATCTTTAACAGTATGAAATGAGGGTGGACATAAGAATCTGTTTATTGTAGTTCAAATTCAGTTTTCAATTGTATGAATGTCTGTCATACTTCCTTTTTATTTTTTATTATGACATATTGACAAATTATATTGTTGTGTCATTGTCTTTGGATTGCTTTTGATGAAAGCCTTTACTTTTTGTTCCAGAATCCTGGGCTGAAGTAATGTCAGGGAAAGCTCTTCGAGATCTCAATAAAATACTTGGATCTGAGAAGAAGAATGAAAGCTCCAGTAAAGTGAGTTTTACCAAGCAGTTTGTTGGGAATGCTGATGAAAATGTTGAAGAATGCCAAAAGAAAAACTCTGCCTCCTTGGTTTCACCTCAGACTAATGGTAAAGAAATTGCTAATACTACAGCAGAAACCGGAAGTTCAGAAGTGGAATACATTGAATCTGAGAACTTGAATGATCTTGAAGACGTTGATGCGAGTCTTAAGGTATTATTCCTGTTTCTTGTTTCACTGGGTCAGGGTGGTGGGTGCTTATATTTTCTTTACATGCTGTTTTGTTTGAACTTCTCATACTGAATGATCATGGATGGACTTCTGATATTTGGAGATCAACTCTTTTTATGGTGTGCACATAATATATATATATATATATATTTAACATTTCAGGCACTCTTAGCTTCACTTGACTCTAAAGATTGGGTTCTGGTGTGTGAAGCACTCAACAATGTACGCCGTTTATCAATATTTCACAAGGAAACAATTCTTGATATGCTGTAAGTTTCAAATCCTGGATGATCTGAATGACCTTTTGCTTGTCTAATTGATAAACGTGGTTAATTAATGCTTTTATAGTTTTTTTTTTTTAATTCACGTCCATCATTATACTGGTGAATAGGGGAGATGTGATTTTACTGGTGGTAAAGTCCTTGAAGAATCCGAGAAGTGCTGTTTGCAAAACTGCAATTATGACATCTGCTGACATTTTCAGTGCATACAATGATAACCTAATCGATTCATTGGACCCTCTGGTAACTTATATTTCTTATATGCTATTTCCATGCCTGATTGCTTTTTGGCGAAATGCTCTAATCATTTGCATGCAACTTCATTCTTACTCCTTTTTTTCCTGAATGTGATCAAATGTGATGGGTGCAGCTTACACAGCTTCTTCTCAAGTCTTCACAAGACAAAAGATTTGTATGTGAAGCAGCTGAAAGAGCTTTAGTAGCAATGACTAAATGGGTTTCACCTGTTCTATTATTACCAAAATTGCAACCGTATCTTAAGAACAGGAATCCTCGAATTCGAGCAAAGGCATCGATGTGCTTTTGTCGAAGTGTTCCACAACTGGTAAGAAAAAGACAATAGATATGTTATTTGCTGATTTTTGTAAAGTAACATTTATTGTATATTTTCTTGCAGTACTTTCCCATTTTAGATTTCTTGTTTACATAATTATTTAATCTTGTTCATCTCTTTTTTTAATTTCTCTGCTTATTGGGAAATCTGAAAGAAGAAAAAAAATTCTAAATGGGATTGGAAAGGAATCCTTTTTCATAACTTCTCTTTTATTTTTCTGATGACAACATTTTTGAGGGGTAAAAACAACGTGAAGTACTTGTATTTGCCACTCTGGTTAACACCTCTCATCTTGCTCATTTCGTTTTTCAGATGTCTGATTGAGCTTTAGATGATTTATTTCTTTTTTTAGTGTATTTTATGCAAATAGTTATGTTGTGATTTCAGCAATGACAAATTATTGTGTATATCCTATGAAGATCCTCTAGATTGTGCATCCACATGCGTCCCAACGGTGGTAGAATGTGGTATTGCACTAAACCACAGGGAAAATAATGTCCTTCTCTTGATTGCTTTCCCTTAGTTTAAGCCTTAAGGTCCATGTTGATATATAGATTCTCTATTTAGTTTGTACTGGCTACTGCTTGTTTCCTGCTATGTTTTTGATGTTATAACCTTATTGTGTATACCCAGTATGGCGGGTGTCACTAAGCACCACTTTTTCATATGTATTACTTACTGTATATGCTAGTTTGTGTTGGGTATACTTCTTGTTCCGCACCTTTTTGCTATGTTTACCCTGTAAACTTTTCACAGGCCTATGAAAAACAGGTCTCAGGGTTCCTTTGGAATGTTAATTGTGTATGCCCATTGTAATTAGATCCTTGGGACTTCTTCTCCTGTGGGTATCCATGAACATGTATAAATGTTTGTGCCTCTGCCTAACATGCCTGAAGTTTGATGCTCTCTCTCTCTCTCTCTCTCTCTCTCTCTACCTGTTTGCTGCAATCACCTCTAACGGTTGAATGACTATTTTATTTATTTTGTAAATGTATGCGGGGCCTAACATGAAACAACTCATAAAAAGAAGGGACCAAAATAGTGGAAAATACTATTTGCTACAATATATCTAGCACTAGTTATTAGTACTTCGACTACCTGGTGCATCTGGCCTTGGTATGCTTGGACGGGAAAGGTTTCTTACATTGAGTTTGTGGTTTGTTATTATTTCTAATTATGAATGTCTTCTGAACTTCCAGATGATTAGAGTGCATTATAACCATTAGTTGAAATTGTTTATCTTATTGTCACAGGATGTTAAGTTTGTCTGTCTTTATACTCCCCTGATTTGTTTGTCTTGTTTATGTTAACAGGGTGTTGAAGGCATAAAAGCATATGGTATTGACAAATTGATCCAAACCGCTGCATCCCAGCTCAGCGACCAACTTCCAGAGTCAAGGGAGGCTGCTCGAACCCTTCTTCTGGAGCTGCAAACTGTCTATGAGAAATTTCACGACCCAGAGGATCCAGATATGGGCTCTTGGGAGAACTTTTGTCAGTCAAAACTCTCTCCTTTAAGTGCACAAGCTGTCCTTCGTGTAACCAATATTGGTCGGGAGGGTCCTGTTTTGGGTTCCTGACGCGAGTTTATATAGAACACATGAACTTTAGTGAGTACTGTCCTCATTTACTTACACACATATGGGCTTTAGCAAGCCTAGTCTACAATTCCATTTTTTGTTGCTTTGATTTGCTTTACTGTCCTCTTCTGTAAATGATGCGAAACATTGAAATGTTTGGAATTGTGGTTGAAGCTTGTAGTTGAGCAGGAATTCTTTATGATAATTGATTAATTCTTTACTGTCATCGAGGTCACATTGGAAATTTTACATTTTCAAAAAGGATCGTTCTAATTATTATTCATTTCTGTGAGCCTATTGTAAAAGCTTCCATGTTTATTTTTTGAAGTTTGAACAGATTTCTGAGATTACTTTTTTTTATTTCTTTGACCAGATTTGGTGGATCTTTTGAACTTCAGATCCTTTAATTAGGGTTCCTTTCACAGGCTTGCTGTGTACTTAATTAAGGTGTACATCTTTTCCTTTAATGAAAGTAAAGTTTGACCAGAGAAAGCAGATTATTCCGAGAGAACTTCGTTGCTTTATGTGGCTCTTCAACCATAATGACATCACAACTAATGACAGAATGCTCCAACCATCACGGCTACAACATTTTATCTATGACAGAAGGATGGGCCTCGTGGTCTAAAAGAAAATTTTGATTATTGAAGCAATTCTAATTAAATCATTAAAAAAAAAAAAAATTCATGAGAGGGAGCGTTGAGCTGCATATTGAATGCATGGCATAGCTCCGGAAACTTATGTGGCCTGTAAAATAATATAATACTATGCACCAGTGTACAGGTAACTAACTCTGAATGCTCCACAACTATCACCATAGAATGTGGTGAGCCTGGACCCTGGTCATCGGTCTGGTTGGGGTGTCTTGATAGAGTTTTCAGAAGAAAATATTTCTCATTCTCATTGATTATGGCAGAGCAATACAAGCTGATATATATACACTTTTGGACTCAATAGAGTCGTATGGACAATATGTCGAGCAGCTGATATATGCTGCTGTACAGGAGGATTTGGCAGAGGCTGTTAGAAAGAGAATCTTGCCAGAGCACTACATTTTACAGAGGCAGTACATTTACACGAAAAAGCAGCACACAACCTAGTCTATGTAACACCCGATTCTTCTGGATGATTAGCTGTTGAGGTGGACGCCATTTGTTGTGTAATTTCTGATATGGAGAAAAGGGAAGACTCCTCAATACGCTGGAAGTGGCGGAACCTCGAGGCCGACCTCCTGGAGATTATTCAATTCCACCTCCATGGCTGAGTCCAAAGTATTTTTAGGACTCCGTGCCGCAACGAAAGACAAAGAAGTAAAGAAGAAGAAGAAAGAATAAAAAAGGGGTGGTTATGGAGCCGTTAAGGACAGGAGCGCGGGAAGAAGAATGGGTAATTTGGTTCTATTTGGTTGCTAGGAATATGGTAATAATGGGGTTAGGCTTTGGGGCATGGTTTCAAAAGCCACACTCAATATATGCGGGCTTTCTCTTTTAAGAATTGAAAGTTAGGTTTTACGTATTGGACCTAATTGGGCATTGGCAAATGGCTATAATGAGTTATTGACATCTTATTTTTCCATTTTGTTTTTCTGTCCCAAAACTAGGGGTGAGATCCAATTCCGATAGAATCGGATTCCTCAACTCCGATCTCCAATAAGAGTTGGAGTTCGAAAACAACTTTGACTCCGATTTCAACTTTAAGAGGGGGAATAATTACAGCTTTGCTATGCTTCATTAGTATCGGAGCGGGGTCAAAGTTCCCATTCGAAGTTTTTTTGTTTTTTTTACTCTCTCTCTCTCTCTCTCTCTCTCTCTCTCTCTCTCTCTCTCTCTCACACACACACACACTTGCACTTTCCCAACATCCAAACAACATCCAAATAAATATTAAAAAATTTCTCTCAAGCTTGCACCGCCAATCAGATTTGGATGAGAAGTTTTGAAAAGTGTTGACTAGCCTCGATCTAACCACCTTCACGCATAGACAATGCCAATTGTGCACTCCCTACTATTGAACATCAACCATGAACCACAACCCAATTGAGTGCCACTGTGAGGAAGGACACCCAGATACGTCATGTTTTCCTCTATCTCGAGCTCCATCATCACACATAGAGTATGTGTAGCTCAGCCCACATGTTCGATTTATCTCTTCTGTTTTCTCAACCTAACAAAACCCATTTCACCTCTCTCTTGAACTCAGTCACCATGCACAAAGCCTCATGTATGGCGCCTGTTAAATGGAGGGGCTGCCCACACGGGCAGACCCCCCCTTTTATTGCATGTGTTATAACGCATGGCTTTAGCCATGCGTTACACAGTCGGGAAATCATGCGTTTCCAGCGTATTGAAGGCTGGCCTTTAAGGCCAGCCGTGTAGGGGGGCTATATATAGCCCCATTCTTTTGATTCTGGTGCATCAAATATAATAGCAAAAATCTTTCTCTCATTTGTTCTCTCTTGAAATAGTTTTATAGGCTGTGGATTTATTAAGTGTTATTCTAGTTTTATAACTACGTAGTACACTTTACCACTAAGAGAAAATGCTTGATTTTTTGTCACGCTGAAAAAACTTGTGAAGCATTTCTTTAAGCTAAGTTTGAGGTACTTTTCCGCTGTGTTTTCCAACAGCGCCGCTATCAATCTTGGCTCAACCATCATCTCTGTCTCACCCAGTTCTTCTCTCGGTTGACAACACCCTGTTCTTCTCTCTCTCAAGTCTTGACAGCACACGCACTCTCTCTTTAATTTGCTTTTCTCGACTAACGAAAACAAGATTCGGAAATCAAAAAGTGGGAGAAAGTTAAAACTCGTTATGTGGCCTTATGGTGCCGTTTTAGGTAAAAGTCAACCTAAACAAAATTGTTCTTGTGGTGGCTTGAACTCCATTCATGGAGTTAACAAAATCTGCCACAACGTCCATTAGGCTACTCGGCCAAAAATCACTTATGTTATAATATAAAATATATTTAATATAACTATCAGAGTCGGAATTGGTACTAGTGTGGGTGTCGGACGGAGTCGAATGTACAAAACTTTTGCCCAGCCCTACCCAAAACTGGCCTTTATTTACCTTCTCATTCTCACAAGTAAAACACATTGTCAACAAGGGAATACTGTTTGTTAACACATGCACGAATGATTTAGCTCGGTCGATCATGGTTAGAAATTAATACTCTATCGAGTCTATCCTTGGATAAGTCTGATAATCGGTATTGGTGAAGGATAATGATCGACCATGCTAATTATTAACTCGACTTTCATTCATCACAAACATATCAATAAGAATCTAATTAAAATATATATAAAGATGGTTCATGGTTCATACTTCCAATAAAAAAAAATAAAAAAAAAAACTTTGAAATGATAAAAAAAATGAATGGAAGTTGAGAAATCTCAATCTTTGATGTCAGAAAAATAATTAAAATAATGAAGCTGGATGCAGGGTCACTAGCGCATTAGAGATCTCTCTATCCTAATTAATTAAACAAAACAATTAGATCCTAATTAATGAATTTATATATGGTATCAGTTTGACGGGGCAACGTCCAAGTGATGTGGATATCGGATGCATGCATGCATGCAGGAAAGGTTCAGATCATCAAAGTAATTAACAATAATATTATTGTACAGAAATATACAATTAAGTGATCGAGTACTCATTCATATAATTGCCTACGCATGCATGCAGGAACATTATTAATAATAATAAAACCCGGATTGTATGGAGTGGCTTTGACGATCGATGGTCATCTTCTGGGTAGGGTACTATTTGCATACGTAGGCATGCATGCCTGCGGAAGCTTGATTAATGGTATGATCATCTTGATTAATATTGAATTAGATCATGTGATTTCACTCTATTTTGAGGGTGCAAGTGGGGATACATCATCCTGTATTCTCCAAGTGTCGGGTTATAATCATGATTTTTTTTTTTTCGTCACAAGTGGATGGAATTAATAAAATTGAGATTCCATTCTCTTTTTAAAAAAATAAAGAAGTGAAAATATATGATGAAATGCTATTTTAACTTCGAAATTAATTAAGACCAATTAAAAGGTGCTAGCTAGCCCATGAAAATATGGATCATAAAGCAGCACGTAACGTTAATTTAGGATCTGAAATTATCTAATTAATTAATATTGGATATACCATGCATATACTAGCAGTTAGATTCCAAAAATTAAAAGCCAGTCATAGTGCTGGCTGGCCAGCCATGATCGATGTGGTCACTCCTCTCGCGAAAACGAAGGCCGATTGACGTTATTTGCATATAATGCATTGGCATCTTTATCCAGCCTAGCCGCGCGCCACTTGTTTCAATCTTATCTTCATGACTTTTACCCTATCTTGCCTTTACTACTTTTTATTTATTTATTAAATTAATCATGTCATTATCAGACTTTTAAAAAATAAAATAAAATCTTTCCAATCCCCATATAATTATATATATATACTGACTTCTTGGGGGTTGCTTTGGCCGGATATACTGGATAGATAAATCATGACGTACGTGTTTTGAAATAAGTAGGTTTCTATTTTTGACAAAAGAAACTCATGAAAATGATTCCATGGGCCCCTTACTCCTCTGGTAGTCTCACTTTCATAATTTGTTGATTGATGATCTTAGAGCAAGTTCCCCATTTGCGTTTGGTAACTAGGCAAGAAAAATGAGAGAAGCTAGCGAAAAGAGGAGCAGGCATGCAGGAAAAATGTAGATGCCAGATGGGTTTTGATGATGATCAAATATAATAAATGATAGTGAGAGTTGTCCACATATCGTACAGTTATTTAAAAAAATAAAAAAATATAAAATTTATATAAAAAAATTATTTTTTTAAAAATAATTATACAATATTTATATCCTTTTTAGCTATATTTTTAAGTGTATTTATATAAATATATATAATCAAATAAATAGAAAAAGTGGCACAGAAATATTAGATTCGTAGCAAAACCTGACGTGATGTGATTGATTTACTCTTGTACATTTAACCAAAAGGTTGAAACACGACACAACTTTGACCATTCGCCTTTGAAAGGTCATGAATGCTAGCTGCTAGCTCTGGCCACCTCTGTAGAATAGTATAGATCCATCCATGCTTTCTGTTTGTTGTTCACTCAGTACTAGTCTATACGCAAGGAATTCCACACCCTTCTAATTGCATGCTTGCTTGGATTCTCTGCTCTTTGATCTGTCCCAGATGCCGCCTCAGCTAGCACAAATAATTAGAGAACAAACGGCCAAATTAAGCTTCGAAAACCTGCTCTCTTTGACTTGGAGCTTTTTTTATCAAAATCAAACAGCTGATGAGTGCGAAACTCTGTCCAAAAATTCATTGCCATTGATCAACATCCCGTGTTTGGAAATAATTTATTAATCTCTGCGCTAATAAATATATAAGGTACGTAATTTACGTCACCATCTATTTTTCAATGGTACGTAATTTATATCAAGCTGCTGGCTGAGACGTGGGCCAAGGCATTAAAAGTACCATGCATTTTCAAATTTTTAATTAGTCACGGGTATACTTCGAGTTAACTTTGTGTCATTAATAAGTTATCGAAAATTTGTTTAAATGATTTTTATTTGTTGTACCGGTGGTAATCAAAATTTTCTAGTATAAGGATCTTAAAAATTAGGGGAAAAAAAAAGGAGGTCAGAAATTTGATGTTTTCAAAATATGTCGGTTTAGGTAATCGATTATTCGAGTAATCAGGCAAATGGAAATGTATGAATTATATCAGGTTGGAACTTGCTTTTTCAGACCACGTCCGATTCGGTGAAACTTGAAAATAATTTATTAATCTCAACGCCGATAAATATAGGTAGTTTATGTCACCAACTCTCTTTCAATGGAAAAACGCTATGTACAATTGCGATTTGCCCCCATCGCGGCCTTTTGTCCTACATGGCATAAAAACATAACGGCGTCGTTTATTTTGAGATAAGATCCATTTGCCTTTTTTTTTCTTGTCATTTCTTTCGATCTCTTTCTTTACTTATTCTTTCTTTTGATTTCTCTCTGTATTCTCATCCCATCAAGATCTCGAGCAGAAACAATTTCCCTTTGATTTTGGTGTCCCTTTGTGTTCTCTCTTTTCCATAAAATCTGCAAAACCACTTTCTATTCTCTCTTCTCCACAAAGCTCCATCCACATCGTCCTCCCGTTCCCCCAAACCTCCATCTCCGTTTTCTTCACCCCCAATACCAAAGCCTACAAACCCACACCAACCCACACAACTTGCAGTTATCCACAAAAAACAAAGACAAGCTTGAAGCTTGTTAGAAGAACCTTGAGGAAAATAGAGGAAGTAGAGGAAAATTTATTTGGTTGTCGAGAAGACAGAGTAAAATCCAAAAATAGTCCGTGACAACCAGTTTAGTTGTCGAGAAAATAGAAAAAAATCATGCAATAGTCTGCAATAGTCTGTGACAGTTTGTTTGGTTGCTGAGAAAATAGAGAAAAATCATGCTTGGGTTTGATGACAAACAGAAAGAAAAAAAATGAGACTCAGGAAAAAAAATGCATTAGGGCATAGAAGACTCTCCGTTTATTTCACAACAAATTTTAGAAACCAAAGGATAGGTGATTTGGTGTATAGGAGTTGATCGTAGGTGAAGAAAACAATAAAGATAGTGGGTTTTGAAGTTGGGTGAACAAACGAAGAAGGGGAGAAGATGAAGTGGGTGGCTTGGTTCATTTTGTTGTTTAAATTAAACGATATCATCTAAAATGTATGCCACATAGGCCGTGGCAGGGACGTAGGCCGGTTGTCCCTAGCATTTCTATTTTTAAAGGTACCGTTGCTAACTTTTTCTTCTTCTTTCCATGAATGAGTTAGCTGTATTGCCCTACCATGCTATATGGGGTATTGCAATCCTATTTCTTCTAGCTTTCACTTCTTAAATAGATAAAATAAATATAAAATTTATGTAAAATATCAGTAGGTAGATAGGCGAAAATGTGTGTATTTAAATGCATTAGTTATCAATATAGATATAGATATATATAGGTAGAGAAATAGAAAGTATGGTTTCTATTTCATCAAACCAATGTTAGAAAGTATGGTTTCAAATCCTATTAGATTTGAGGTGGAGAAATTAGTTTACACAAGGCGTTGAAGGGCAGATCAACCCCTGAAGTCGACAGTGATACTAGCGACTGGTGAAATGGCTAGTATAAGGAGCGGATTCGGCAAGTGGCTTCAAGTCAGTAAATAAAGATACTGGTATTGATGCTAATGTTGTGTCTCTCTCCATGAAAAAAGAGACGTGTATATCCTTATGGCATGTCGCTAATTCCCAAAATTGCCATGATAGAGGATGTGTTAATGTTAGCAAGTCCACAAGTTTGCACACATGCATTGGTTTGGCATTGATGCAGGGTGTGTGGTGGAAATTCATGTCGATGGCTGATGAACTTCCAGGAAAGCCAAACTTGGAAGTTACACCATAATTTTCAGCAAGATTGTTTTCGACATGGGCCTAAGTGAAATGCTTAGAATTGGTTTTATTCTGAATGGATATATTTTTATGGTGAAGCATGATAGCAGAAGTTATGAAGATCTTCATTGAGGTGAAGTTTGGCTATGGGACCAGTCAAAGTCGCAAGGTGGAGATTGTTGAGTATTGCTCTTTGAGTCCCACATTGGTAGTGAGTGAGGAAGAGGCAAGGCTCATGAGTTATAAATAAGAGGCTTAGCCTCTTAGTTTAAGTGCACCAGTCAAATGCTTAGTTAGTAACTTTTGACTCTAGTTAAATTCCTCTGTTGTCCATTTTTGTAAAATGGAAAAATGTGTGAGTTAAAGTTTTTCTAGTGGGGAAAGCTTTGTGGGTGTGTTTGGGGTGAGGAGATAAATTATGTGATTGTAATAATTTTCACATAATGTATTTTCTTTTCTGGGTCTGGTGGTTTTTCTCCTATTTAGGAGTTTCTACGTAAAATCTTGTATTGTTATTATTTTTCTAATTTTCTTGTTATGCCTGCAAAGGATAAATCCTAGGGGGGTGAATTTGGAAGGTCCAAATTCCTAACAGCAAATGGCAAAAATATTGTCAGGAAAAGAATATCAGCCAGTTTCTGTTTAAATATGAATGGCATTTATGAGAAACATCCAACAGAAAAAGAGGTGAATGTGTCTGGTATGAACTGGCCTTGTTGTGACAAAGGGTTATGATGATCATTTAGATTGCTCCAGCCTTGAAAGGTAGGTTCTACTGACCATAAAGCGACGTTACCTACTATTAATCAATCTCTATTAGTTCTATATCTTGAAAATTAGTTTTCGCTAATTGGGTTATTCATGGCAGCAATCTGTGTTGTTTCATTCCTTGAATAGCATGCTTTATCCACAAGTTTATATCAAGCTGCTGGCTGGGAAGTGGGCCAAAGGCCAACAACGTAGCTCATCATCACGGGTGCCATCAGGTTCGCAATTCATGGCTCGCTCGCAGAATATTCTGTTTGTTGTTGTTAAAGACCAATTATAGATTCAAGCGTCTGTTTGTTTCACCAGCAAGGGACAATGCCAAACTCCTATCAGGTAAGGAAGCTTCAAACACATTGAATTTGGTATTGCTTCTTTTCTGGCAACATGTCAATATTATATAAAGAAATTACATAAAAGTAATCTTATAAATTGACGTGGCTTCATCTAATCCGTTATATCTATTTTATAATAAAAATAACTTTATAATTTGACGAACTATATCAAATTATATCAGTTTGTGAAATTATTTTTATATAATCTTTTTGTGACTATAATACTTCCTTTAGTGATAAACAATTTGGCGTGTGTCAAGCCAACCTTCAATATGGCCATTGCACGTTTTATTATTTTATCTCAAACCAAACTTTCACTAAATTAATTGTATCTAAGTTAGACTAAACTTTTTCATCAAAATATGGCAGTACAATTATTTCCTCATTCACATCTAACTCACATTTATATTTTATAACCACACAAAATTAATGTGGCCAAAAGTAAAAGAAGTCGTTTCATGACATCATGCTCAAGATTAAAAAAGTCAAAGAATTAAAAGTACCATGCATTTTCAAATTTTTAATTAGTCACAAGTATACTTCGTGTTAACTTTGTGCCATTAATAAGTTATCGAAAATTTTTTTAAATGATTTTTATTTGTTGTAAAGATGGTAATCAAAATTTTCTAGTATATCGATCTTAAAAATTAGGGGAAAAAAATGAGGTCGGAAAATTGATGTTTCCAAAACATGTCGGTTTAGGTAATCGGTTATTCGAGTAATCAGGCGAACGAAAATGTATGAATCATATCGGGTTGGAACTTGCTTTTTCGGACCACGTCGGGTTGGGTGAAACTTGAAAATAATTTATTAATCTCGACGCCGATAAGTATAGGTAGTTTACGTCACCAACTCTTTTTCAATGGACAAAATGTTATGTACAACCGTGAGATGCTCCCGCCGCGGCCTTTTGTCCTACATGGCATAAAAAACACAACGACGTCGTTTTATTTTGAGATAAGATTCCTTTGCCTTTTCTTTTCTTGTCATTTCTTTTGATCTCCTTCTTTACTTCTTCTTTTCTTCGATTTCCCTCTGCATTCTCATCCCATCAACTATCAAGACCTCGAGCAGAAACAATTTTCCTTTTATTTTGGTGTCCCTTTGTGTTCTCTCTTTTCCATGAAATCTACGAAGCCACTCTGTGTTCTCTCTTCTTTACAAAGCTCCATCCCCATCGTCCTCCCTCTCCCCCAAACCTCCATTTCGGTTTTCTTCACCCTCGTACTAGAGCCTACAAACCCACACCAACCCACACAACCTGCAGTTATCCACAAAAAACAAAGACAAGCTTGAAGCTTGGTAGAAGAACCTTGAGGAAAATAAAGGAAGTAGAGGAAAATTTGTTTGGTTGTTAAGAAGACAGAGGAAAATCCAAAATAGTTCGTGACAGCCTGTTTAGTTGCCGAGAAAATAGAAGAAAATCATGCAATAGTCTGCAATAGTCCATGATAGTCTGTTTGGTTGCTAAGAAAATAGAAAAAAATCATGCTTGGATTTGATGACAAACAGAAAGAAAAAAAATGAGACCCAGGAAAAAAAATGCATTAGGGCATAGAAGACTCTTCGTTTATTTCACAATAAATTTTAGAAACCAAAATATAGGTGATTTGGTGTGGAGGAGTTGATAGTAGGTGAAGAAAACAATAAAGATAGTGGGTTTTGAAGTTGGGTGAACAAACGAAGAAGGGGAGAAGATGAAGTGGGTGGCTCGATTCATTTTGTTGTTCAAATTAAACGATATAATCTAAAATGTGTGCCACATAAGGCCGCGGCAAGGATGCAGGCCGGTTGTCCTAGCATTTCTGTTTTCAATGGTACCGTTGCTGACTTTTTCTTTTTCTTTCATGAATGAGTTAGCTGTATTGCACTACCATGCTATATAGGGTATTGCAATCCTATTTCTTCTAGCTTTCACTTCTTAAATAGATAAAATAAATATAAAATTTACGTAAAATATCAGTAGGTAGGTAAAATATCAGTAGGTAGATAGGTGAAAATGTGTGTATTTAAATGCATTAGTTATCAATATAGATATAGATATATATAGGTAGAGAAATAGAGAAGTGCTACATATATAAATAAATTATATAAATTAACATTATTTTATGTGATTTATTAAATTTATTTTATAATAAAAATAATTTTATAATATAAAAAATCATATCAAATTATGTCAATTTATTAATTTAATTTTTGATGTAATCTGGCTAAAATATTTATCATATATATATATCCTGTTTAATTTTTATGACAAGTTGATTTTCCAGTTGTTTGAACCTTAAATGCACAGATTTGTTTGGCAACCGTTCATTTTGTTTTTGCCAAAGAACTTCGCCGGTAGGCGGCCTATTAATTTAAATGGAGTAATTTAAATGGACCATTCGATTCAACGGTGGTCCACTTCTGCCATAATATCCGCGTCAAGATTGCCACCTCAAAGGAAAAGTTGCTTTCAGTCATCAGTTACCAGCAAAAGAGATATTATATAGGTACTATAAAGGAGTGATCACTAATAATTTACAGATTTTAAATCGAAAAAATAAAAAAACAAATTAATAAAGCGAGTGATATTAATCAAATGTTAAGTTATAACTTTTCAGGTCGGCTTAAGATCATGGGTCGTCCTCCATTTTTTTTTTTTTTTTTTTAAATGTTTCTCAAATGATTTGGACGTGCATGATTTCATAACAAAAAATTGAAAAGAAAAGACAAAGTTGACGTATGAATTGAGTATAAAGTTGAGTTTGGTATGAGTTACTGGCCATATATAGACGCACTCTTTTTTAAGTGCGTGCCTGCGTCGTTTACAGAGCACAAAACCCACCTTTCCAAAAAGCGTGTTATATGCTTCAGTGAATGCCAAGTGGAAGAAAATGACAACCTCTCCAGAAGATTCCACATCTAGAATATGAACCAAAACAAAGCAAGCAGACGACCCGGAAGCCACCTGTGTTCAGAAAAAAACAACCCCCCCTCGTATTAGGAGCTCCAATTCCACCCACCTACTTGTTGCGATACCATTCTCTCTAGACGTTCTTGGTGTTCCGTGCTCATTCTTGATTTGTTGTCTACGTTGGTTGGTCCGTTTTTCTCTTATTTCTTTTATTATTATTTTTAATTTTATTTATTGGGGCAAAAATTTGGTTGGTCTTTAACTACTTTCTGCACTCTCAAGTGAAACAAATCGACATTATCTAAACGTTTTTTTGTGTTTCTTCGGCTTCTTTAAACTGGGGAGGGTTATAAACCTATTTGGCTTCGTCTTCACTTTCCTTCGACTTGTTCGAAGAATGTACTTTCTCTGATTCTAAGGCAGCCCAGCATGGATTTGGAGGGTGAAATCCGTAGCCAGCCAATCAAGGTAAGACATGCGGCAAAGTACCGTGAGTTGTTTCGTGAAAGACCCTCCCTGAAATCCTGGATTTTCTGATCATCTTATTGTTTTTTGTTTCAGAAGGACTCGTGGAAGACTCTTTTAACATTGGCTTATCAGAGCTTGGGTGTTGTCTATGGAGATTTAAGTACTTCTCCATTATATGTATACAAGAGCACTTTTGCTGAGGATATTACGCATTCAGATACGAATGAGGAAATATATGGGGTTTTGTCTTTTGTGTTCTGGACACTTACGCTGGTGCCGCTGCTTAAGTACGTGTTTATCGTGCTTAGAGCTGATGATAATGGTGAAGGTGGGACTTTTGCTCTGTATTCATTGCTATGCCGGCACGCCCGAGTCAGCGCATTGCCCAATTGCCAGCTTGCTGACGAGGAGCTATCGGAGTACACAAAAGACGGAGCTGAATCCCACGATGGAAATATTGTGTGGAGACTAAAATCGACATTGGAGAAGCATAAAGTGTTGCAAAGGTTACTGCTTGTTCTGGCTTTGATTGGGACTTGTATGGTTATTGGGGATGGGGTCCTTACACCAGCAATTTCTGGTATTAGAGGTTATGATATTTCGATTTTATTTCAAGTTCTTAGCTTGGGATGTCACTAATTGAGAATCCTTTCTGATTTTGATCACTGTATAGTGTTTTCGGCTGTGTCCGGGCTGGAGCTTTCCATGTCAAAAGAGCACCACCGATGTAAGTTCCTTGTCTATTTGGCCGAGATATGTCAAAATTCATTACTATTCAAGATTCAGTTTTGTAGTTTGAGAAAGATAACATACATCAGAGGTTTGCCGCTATCCAGTAAATCTTTCAGTTGATCTGCAAATAAAACATGTGTCCTAATCACATGTTGATTTGCAAATAAAATATCCCCTGATATCTTCGTATTCTAGTTCCTGGTGAGCACCGAGTGATACCGAGTTCTCATTGGTGCACTTTTCTGAGAATTTTAATGTCGTCTATTTCATATGTTTATGAGGATTAAAGAAGCGTATCATAGTTATGGATATGTCTTGATTCTATTACATACCGTTGTTTAAATAATATTTGAAAATTCAAAACCTTTTCTTCTCCCTTTTCCAATGTACAGATGTGAAGTTGGTGGACTAGTTATGGGTGTTGTGGACCTTGTGGTTCCCTACGTAGATAAGCAAGACAAACCACCTGCTTTAATCAAAGCATATCACGACGAAAGTAATAAAAAAATATTTACATTAATAATGTAGAAGGTAAAGTTGATGACGCCCAGTCTATTAATAAAGATGGAATTCGTGGCTAAAAAGAGAGGCTTAACTTATTTATGAAAAGATAAAGCTATAAGATTTACCTTTTATAAAGTTGAACTATCTAATGAGGCAAAGAAAAAGTAGCTCAGTTTGGATAAGACTCCAACCAGGATGAAGATATATATATAACGTTGGCGGGCATTCAGCATCTCTGTTAGATTGTGTAATTGGAATTATGATCATTATTAGACTGGTCAAATAAAGTTAGAACTATCACTAAAGGCCCCCATGAGGTATACCGTATACATAATTGTGACCATGTAATTAACCAAGCCTGGATCCACTTGTCCCTGTCCCAAGCGTTGCAGTGCACATACCAGAATGAAGTCGTCATCATCATCATCATTCTTTTATAAACTTCGACCATTGTGGTCGGATCATCTCCTCGAGTCCCTATGGAGTATAACTTAAGATATGTATAGCATTTCCACTTTCTAAATCTCCATCCATTCTTCAACCGTCCCTCTTATTCCCATCATAGGTGTAATCAGCGTATATGTCCTCCTACTAGTGGTCTACTGTCCACTGCCCTTTTTTGGCTGGTCCTGCTGTCTCTACTTGCTGGCCTTTACAATCTGTGAGCATTGTGTTCCCCACCATCCATCAAGGTTCAACAAAGTTGCCTAATTCATTGGACTTCGATAGGCCATTTGATGAGATCATACAACCTTTGCTTGGAGGAATCTAGTATAACAATTATAGGGGGAGGCTTGCCAACATAATCTAGAATGAGTGGGATTGAGATTTTCCCCTTTCCCTTTATAGATGGTAGTACTCTTTATTCACATTTAAAAAAGTACTAAGCAACTAAAATCTTACTGCGGCCAATCACAAATTAAATGGAAGTTTTTAAGCTTCAAGATGCTTCATTCTTAGTCTCAATTTTTTCTTCTTAATAATTTAAATTTAGTAACAAAATGTAAAACTGATTTAGTGATAGTTTAGTTGAAAATGGCACAATTGTATGAAATTATTTATATACTCACCATTCCTAGCACTGAGCACTGAGCACTCATGTACATATGTCATGTTGGTGTTAAATTCACAGTCAATCCCAAGTGTTTTTGAATTGCCAGATAGCTGATGAAACAATACTACGATCTGATCATTTAGGTGTATCTTACCCATATGGGTTATATCTATTAATGCGGAAGTGCTTCCATAACTATACATGAAAACAGCAAAATTCTTTCTAGTGATATTTATCATATATGTACTGTAGGGAAACCCCGTTTTCATTCACTAAATGTTGCTTGCTTGAAATTTTCTTTACTGGACCAGGGAATTCTTTCAAGGAGAGTTCAAGACTGACAGTTAATATAACTGTCACTTTTAATTTAATTATTACCCTTCACGTCTCCATTGAGTTCAGTTATGAGGACATGAAACTTCACTTGTGCCTTTATGGTCCATGAGTATGCTTCATTTGAAATTTGTGGCATTGCTTTTATGCTAGCTTGATGATCTTGATATAAGTAGATGAGATGTCTATCAACTGCATACCTCGAGATGAAGTCTTCTATAGTTCTGAAGGTTGATTAGGGATATTGGCAATGCTAACATATTATGATTTCTCATATACTCGAGCACAGTATTCTGTTCCCTCAAAGTTCATTGATTCTGCAGATGTTGAAGTCCCAGTTGCTTGTATCATACTGGTATTCTTGTTTGCTCTCCAACATTACGGGACCCATCGGGTAGGGTTCCTCTTTGCACCTGTGGTGATTACGTGGCTTTTATGCATGAGTGCTATTGGTGTGTATAATATCTTCCACTGGAATCCCCATGTTTATCAAGCACTCTCTCCATACTACATGTACAAATTTTTGAAGAAGACACAAAGGGGAGGGTGGATGTCCTTGGGTGGGATTCTTTTATGTATAACAGGTACAAGAATATGCAGAGTGTACTGTGTGCTCTATCACTTTACCCAATATAATTGTTTTTCCCTCTAATAATAATTTTTCAACATTTCAGGCTCGGAAGCTATGTTTGCTGATCTTGGACATTTTTCACAGTTGTCTATTAAGGTAGACTTACCTGATTCTGTTTGTTGGTGGGTATATGACTAAAATCTGCAAAAGAAGTTTTCTGACTGTGCTTAGTGGATTCAAATAGAAATTAAAGAGACACTCTAGGTTCATCACTGATGATATACCATGGGATATATAATCTACCATAATTTGCTTGAAATATTAATGAGGAAATTGAAGCATAAAATAAATAGATGAAGGTTCTGGTAGTCAGTTCAGCAGCTAAAAGTTTTATTGCCCCAGTTCAAATAAAAGTGCATTAATCAGACCGGCTTCTCCTCTGCTAGATGTTCCTATGTTAAGTAAAAGACTTGCATGGTCATGCTTTATAACGGCTTCACTCATTTATATTCATATACAAACTCATGGTAAACTATTATACAACCAGTACATGCAAGCTACTTGTTTAACAGAAAGCTCCTTTGCAGATTGCTTTCACTTGTATGGTGTACCCATCCTTAATCCTAGCATATATGGGACAAGCTGCTTATCTTTCTAAGCATCATGCTATTGAAAGTCACTATCGGATTGGATTCTATGTCTCAGTACCTGGTAGGTGCATACTATTGTTACCTAGAGGATAAGAATCCAGTTTTACTCTTGGCTTGGGAATTGACTAGTTTGAAGTACTGACCTTATTCTTTCAGAGAAAATAAGATGGCCTGTTCTGGGAATAGCCATACTTGCGGCTGTGGTGGGAAGCCAAGCCATCATTACTGGGACTTTCTCTATTATCAAGCAATGCTCTGCTTTGGGTTGCTTTCCAAGGGTCAAAATTGTCCACACATCATCTAAAATACATGGACAAATTTATATTCCGGAGATCAATTGGACCTTAATGCTGTTATGCCTGGCTGTTACCATTGGCTTTAGGGACACAAAACGCATGGGTAATGCAGCAGGTACTACAGTCCACATCAAAATTTGTTTTGTGTTCACACAAAACGTTTATATCAAGTTGTTCTTTGTGTTATTCTGTATCTCCCTATTTCTCTTCCTTTTTTAGTATCAGGTGGCATTTTTATCACACGATTCTTTGGTAGCCCTCTGATTTTGGCCTTGTGTTGCTTTTGAAATTCTTACCTCTGTACCGGGACGACAATTGATTAAAGTCGTCTTCATCTTTCAATGTCAAAAACTGCCTCGATGTGTGGGAATGGGATTAGCCAGGAAACATACTAATTATTTTATTAAAGGGATGGAGACTTTCAAGTACTAAACCCACCAAAAAGAGAAAGAGCAGCTAATAGGTTTAGTTTATACGTCATGAGTTGTAATCATGAACATAATGTTTCATGGGCTCTAATCATCATCGCTTTTACAGCATCTTCTTCTTTTGAACAGGTTTGGCAGTTATAACCGTTATGCTGGTAACTACCTGCCTGATGTCTCTAGTCATAGTCCTTTGCTGGCACAGAAGCATCTTCCTAGCCATTTGCTTTATATTCTTCTTTGGCTCCATTGAAGCACTCTACTTTTCAGCATCCCTCATCAAGTTCCGTGAAGGAGCTTGGGTTCCCATTGCCCTCTCATTTATCTTCTTAATTGTCATGTATGTTTGGCATTATGGCACACTCAAGAAATATGAGTTTGATGTTCAAAATAAGGTATCCATCAACTGGCTCCTCAGTCTTGGTCCCAGCCTTGGAATTGTTCGGGTCAAGGGGATTGGACTTATACATACCGAGCTAGTTTCTGGGATCCCAGCTATTTTCTCTCACTTTGTCACCAATCTCCCAGCTTTCCACCAGGTTGTAGTATTCCTCTGCATCAAATCTGTCCCAGTGCCACATGTCAGGCCTGGTGAAAGGTTCTTGGTCGGAAGAGTTGGCCCAAGAGAGTACCGGCTCTATAGATGCATAGCACGGTATGGCTATCGTGATGTTCAAAAGGATGAAAATGAGCTCGAAACAGATCTTGTATGTAGTATTGCAGAATTTATCCGGTCAGAGGGACCGGCATACGATGTGGGAACAGAAGATGTGGTGAATGATGAAAAGATGACAGTTGTGGGGACTTCATCATCGAATGTTGAAGGTATAAGAGTGTGTGAAGATGATGGAAACGTTGGAGAAATGGCAGGTACTTCAGAGTTGAGGGAAATTAACTCCCCAAAAAGGGTTAGGAAGAGAGTGAGATTTGTTGTGCCAAAGAGTCCACAAATTGATGTAGATGCACGTGAGGAGTTGCGGGAACTGATGGACGCTAGGGAGGCAGGAATGGCATTTATTATGGGGCATTCATATATGAGAGCAAAGAAAGGGTCCAGTTTGACGAAGAAAGTCGTGATTAATCTTGGTTATGATTTCTTGAGGAGAAACTTCAGAGAACCAACTTTTGCTTTGAACATTCCTTATGCATCCACTCTAGAGGTCGGCATGGTGTACCATGTTTAACCACGAGTATAGCTTTGTATTTTGCGTTTTAAGCATCTGTGTCATTGTAAATGGCGTGTCGAAGTTTCTTTTTGTTTTTCTTCTCTTTTTGAATGCTTATTCAAGATGAATTTACATAGCAAACTGGCACAAACTGCTTATGGAGCTGAGGTTTGATCTGCTGCAAATGGTGATACTCAAACATGTCTGGATGTTTTGTCTCTTCCCCATCGCCTTAAAATAAACGAGAGTTTTTTCTGCCGTTCAGTCGAACATCGATTCTAAACACGGCATCATATACACATATACCCATGGAAAACTTTGACATGAATTAAGTACGGTAACATTTACGTCACCAGCCGGAAACGGTATTAATTTCCGTCTTAAACGACAGTCTTTGTTTAGCAGTTTTCGAAAGATTTTATCAGTCAACGGTTGAGCCAATTGGAACCATACTCTTAACATCTTACAAAATAATTTACAAAATAAAATATTTAGAAATTAGAAGCAAAGTGCCAAAGTCTACGAAGCGGGGCACTGTCATATCACTTCTAGCTGCGAGTTCATGACAATGCAGAATTTGGGCATTGCTGAAACGGCAAAAACGTGGCTACTCAAGTTTTATCTCTTCCCATTTGAAACGTGTCGAGGTTGGGACAAACCTCAATGCTCCTGTCCTTTACATGAGGAGGTCACTAGATTGTAGTTGCTGAAATTGATAGTATCTTACTTTTTATATCTTCTCATAATGTCATTAGATAAGGTCATGATTACTGAAGATTGATGAGAGGATGAAAGGGATTACTAATCTTCAACAAGACGCTGCTATGCTACTCTTGAGACAAGCCAAATCTTCCGTCGACACAAAAGAAAAGAAAAGAAAAGAAGGATTTTGTTTCTTTGGACCGTTAAAGATTTGGGAGGAACTGAAAAGAAGCTGAGGCGGCCACCGTTCATGATGCTTGTAAACCACTCTGCTAAAACTTTGCTTTCTTTATAGGCCACAGTCCAAACCATACATCTCTGACTGCCTTCCTGAACAGGTCCAAAACTACGTAACACCTAGCTGCACCTGTTAAGAACTTCAAAATCTTATTGCCAAATGGAAATGCTGCCACCCATGATTCCGCCTTATCACTCTCGTTTGCCCATACTTCCTTCCCTTTGAACTCAGCTCCCTTCTGTTTACTGTAATGCCTTCCAATGGTCATTATTCTCTTCTTGTCTCTCACTCTTTCTCTCTTACAAAGACTTTCACTAATTAACATGTAAAAAAGAGTCCGGAAACACAGTCTGTGGGCCTCATACACAAGCGGGTTCTTCAAAGCAAAGGTTACTCCTTCGCATTTGAGCATTTTGTCCCTTCTTTCATTTCTACTCTAGACGCCAGCAACGATGAGAAATTGGGTTCTTGTGGCTCTCGTTTTCGCGGTTCTTTTCGGTGGATTTTCTTCCGCCTCAGCCACACATCCAGCGAGTGAGTATAGATTTTTGCTGTCAGATTCTCTGCTTCAAATTCTTTCTAAGTTTTTAAATTTTCTTAACATTCTGAAACATCTACAGAAATTGTAAGTGGTGTTGTCTCCAATGTGATCTCTGCACTCGTTAAGTGGCTATGGTCACAGAAGTTCATGAAGAAGACAGATGCAGGTATATTAACGAGCACGCAAGTTTGTGTTTTTCCCTGTCTTGGGTTTTGCTTACTAGGGGGTGGAGACTGTCCTTTGTAATGTTAAGGTTAGTGTTAATATAACAAAAATAAGGACTTTTCAGGTCGATGAGTTTGTGAGATTTTTTTTGTCCCAGCGGTTTCTAATCGTCCCATGATGAAATTTGAGGGTGGATATACGGTGGAGACGGTATTCGATGGAAGTAAACTTGGAATTGAACCATACTCAGTTGAGACGTCTCCAAGTGGGGAGCTTCTGCTTTTGGATTCTGAAAACAGTAATATCTACAAGATTTCAACCCCACTGTCTCGTTGTAAGATTTTTTCTGCTCGTACAGTTTTGGAATTGTGCACGATCATGTTGTTTGTGATTTTGTGCTTTTAGTTCACTCCAATTTCCATTAGTCTTTAATATTTGCGGTTTTTCTTTTTCTTCCCATAAAGCACTACTGAAGACTGAACACCCCATTTCGAGTCTCTAGTAAATAAGTTACCTGTCAGGTAATCCAAATTAGATTCACACTCGAGACATTTTGTTTGTTTATTTTTGTTACCTTTCCTTGCTAAATCTTGGCAGAATGCAGATTCACTATCGGGTAAGTATTATAAATGTATGTTTTGTTTAGTTGAAGCCTCCACTTTCAAAAGTACAATAGGCCTTTTAGTTTAGGTTTTGTCCAAACCCGAGTCCATCGTTTTGGAGATATCTTTTGTTTTGAGACCAATATTCTTTAACGTGCACCCACACTTCTTGTTCACTCATCTACTTGCCTTTCTTTTTTTAACTAAGATTTAACGCTTTTGTGTTTTGCATTAAAAAAAGCCAGTACATTTATATTGATGAGATACCTTGTTCCTTGAAGAAGATGATCCACTCAAATGTTTATATGGTTAATGGATACCCAATCACATTTTTCTTTTCAAGTTGTTTGATTATATGGTGTCGAGAAAATCAATCAGATGCAGGCCAAATGGTGTTTAAGTTGTCCTTGATTTTTTCAGTTGGATATGCATACAGGCTACACTAAGATTTATCCATTTCCCTTTCCACTTAGACAGATCTCAAGACACATATCAGTTTTGTAATCTGATTAAGTTACTTCTCTTTCTGGGAATTTACTCTTTTCATCAAAACCCATTGTTATACTTTTTAGCATGCTCAAGATGTGTGTATAAACCACAGATGGCAGGCCCAAGCTGGTTGCTGGATCTTCTGAAGGTTATTCTGGGCACATAGATGGGAAGCCAAGAGAGGCAAGAATGAACCACCCGAAAGGGCTTACTGTGGATGACAGAGGAAACATTTACATTGCTGATACAAAGAATATGGCAATTAGGAAGATCACTGATTCAGGTAAAAATTTATCGAAGTTTCTTGTGGTTAAAGAAAGAAACTTCTTTTGTAATGAATGTGTTAAAAAGCTTTCAAACCATGGGAACAAAACTTTCTTCAAAATGTCCCATCCCCCCAAGTGCATGAAATTCTGGCATTCAAGTCACTTGCTACTTTAGGATAGGACCTAAATTTGTACAATTTAATATTTTCTTTTTGCAGGGGTTACAACCATTGCTGGTGGAGCATGGGGCCGAGGAGCTGGTCACGTTGATGGTCCAAGTGAAGATGCGAAGTTTTCAAACGATTTTGATCTTGTTTATATTAGAGCAAGCTGCTCACTTTTGGTTATAGACAGAGGAAACCAGGCAATTCGAGAGATTCAACTAAATGATGAAGATTGTTCTTCCCAGTATGATAACAGTTTCCATTTAGGTATCAAGGAAACAGTGGAAACTTTCATCTATCATTTTCTTTCAAGAGGAGGCGCATAAAATGTGTTTTAACATTGCAGGGATAGCCGTGCTTGTTGCTGCAGGACTTTTGGGTTACATGTTGGCATTGATGCTGCGAAGGTTGCGAGCAATGTTTTCTTCCAAAGATGTAAGTTAAGTTATTAAATTGGGTTGGTGACCGGAGAGGTGTCTCCATAGGCATCTTTGTCACAAATCTGGATATCAAATTATGACTTTTCAATCATGTTTGCCCAAAGAATGAAGAATAGACCTCAAATTTATATTTTTAATATTAACTGGCTTAGAATGGTTGTGCTAAGATTGAAAAAATTTCACTTCTACACTCGTTTTGAATGGAGCATGTATCTGATATATATTCTTGTCGCAAGTAAACTCTTCCATCATTTATTCATGCATCTCTTTTTATAAGAACATGCATCTTGAATGCTACGAATAGTTTTATTTTCCTTTGGGTCATATTCTGAAGTGTTTTCTGTGAACATTTTAGATGCCAACACGTGCATTTGCTTTGAATTGTGTTACTCCAGCTGCTGAAGAAGAAAAATATTTTGAAGCTTCCCCAAATTTAATATGCTTCCTATAATTGTCCAAACCCTTAAAAACCAAATATTCTGGTGGCAGAGAACTAAAATTGAAATTATTCACTACGATGGAAACAAGCTGGAGTATTCCTGGACTGATTATTTTCATGTCTTCATGTTATGACCAGAACAAGTTTCATTTTTATATTGCAGGAGTCAAGATCTCCCATAAAGAAAGTTTCACGAGTGGCATCGTATCAGAGGCCTCCTGAATCAGTCAGGCCCCCCTTGATCCCACCTGAGGATGAACCTGAGAGACCAGAAGAGGGATTCTTTGTTTCAATGGGGAAGCTTGTCCTCAACACTGGCTCATCCTTAGCTGAGATATTTGGGGGATTATTTTCAGGCTCAAGAAGAAAGCCCCTCCTCTATCATCAACACTACCAACAACTGAATGAACATTCAAGGGCATGGCCCATGCAAGAGAGCTTTGTGATACCAGATGAGGATGAACCACCATCAATAGAAACTAGACCACCTACGCCGAAAAAGGCCTACCCTTTTATAAACAAGGACCTGGAGACGAGCCACCATACCAAGCAAAGTCAAGCTTACCATAATGGATGGGATGGTGATTACCGCCAACAACAGCTTTACAGGCAGGATCAGCAACAACAGCATCACATGCAGCATCAGCAACAACAGCAGCATGGGCTGCATCAGCAACATCACAGGCATTTCTCAACAAGCCCACAAACTTACCCTGAAAAGAGATGCAAAACGAATGATATTGTCTTTGGGGCAGTTCAACAGGCTGGACAGCGAGGGGCGGTAGTTATAAAGGCTGTTGACTATGGAGATCCCATCTATAATCACCGTAATATTCGACCCCGACTCAATTATACAAGTTACCCTCATTGATATCCATCATCACTGCTACACGTTAGCAAAAGGGATCATTGTAAACTTTACAATGATAATATATACATATATTCATATATATATATATATATATATCTGATGTAAGAGGTATTCCTGCTGGCTGCTGGTTGTTTTTTATTTTCATTTACTCAGGCGTAATGTACTAATGTTGGGTTTCCAAAGTACCATCTTAATTGGTAAAAGGAAGTATAAGGATGTAGTATACGACTAAACTGCATTGTACTTTCTTATTACTGGAAACCTAGAGAATCATATTAATGCAAGTGTACTCGCCGAAAGGAAAAGAAAAGATGGCGATAGTTTCATGGAGAAGCTGTGTAGTCGTCTTGTTGCCAAGTCAGAAATCAACTTGAAGAGTCATAAAGAAGGTATTTCCTTAAGGACAGCATGCTAAGCTTACGTATACTTTCTACTGAATTTGAGATCTTTCCAAATTAGATGGCGCGGACGTTCTCTTAAATTATGTTTTCAAATTATGCATAACTAATGACCAAGACAGTGATCATCATATTGTGATGTCGTGTCTAATTGAAAATTGTAAGATATTTTCCTTCTTTAAACGGCTCTGAGCAATTAACTTCGAAGTAGGTAATTTTGCTGGCTGACTTGCCTGGCATTGGACTTTTTAATGCAACCAGCCAAGGAAAAAGCGACAATATCGCCTAGTTAGGTAGGTCTTGGGTCATTTTTCCAGATCTCAAGTAATTATACCAGAAAAAATAAATAGCACTGTTACATATACACACACATATATATATAGATTATACAAAGTGAACTCGCAAACTGATATAATTTTATAAATTTGTTAGATTTATTTTATAATAAAAATAACTTTTTAATATAAAGTACCATATAGGAGTGTAAAAAAAAAAGGGGTAAACTGGATCGGACCAAATCGGTGGAATGGATTCGGCATCAATTTTTCTTAAAACAAGTCAAAATCGATCTGATTTCTATTTTTTTTTCTAAAACCTGACCGGACCGGACCAGACCGGTTTTTATATATATATTTTAATTTTTCTATTGTATATAATATTTATATATAATATATAACTATATATAAAATATTTTTATATTATATGATAAATTATTATTAATATAATATTAAATTTTAAAATCTTATATCATTTTATTTATTGTATTAATAGTTATACTAATATTATATAGTGCATATTAATAGTTACACTAATACTATATCATTATATATTATAATATACTATAATATATTATATTATATCATTATAGTCTATACAATTATAATATATATTATAATATACTACAATATATTATCCTTATAGTATTATATACTATATATAATATAGTACATTAAAACATAAAAACCGGATCAGAAACGGATAAAGCCAGTTTTGAAAAATGCAAAACCGGTGTATATTGGTTCGGTCCTAAATTTTGTTAAAAAAAATTTAAGACCCAACCGGAACGGTTACACTCTTAATACTATATCAAGCTACATTAATTTGTAGATTTACTTTTGTCTCTAAATATTTCCCAAAAATAAAAGTTTTCTCGATAAAACAGAAGGTAAAACTAGAGCTAAGTTTGTTTATGCTGGCTCGTATGCGTAAAATAGCGTGCGCACAGATGAAATGTTATTGGTGCGAAAGCAATAAAAATTCTTTATTCAAGAGCTTTATTATTATGGGGTGCAGCGATCAAGAACATGATGCTGTAAGCTCTTCACATATCGCTCATAGCATACAAGTAATTCAAATTCCCTTAAATGAAAGCATAATCTAGTAGTTAATTATTCTGACTATGTGTCTCATGACACATTTTATGTTGTTTTTTTGATAGTTAGCTGGATCAAGATTCTCTCCAATTTTTATCTAAACTCAAAGAGTCTCAAGTTTAGATAAGAATTTGAAGATATCGTTTCCCCAACCAGCCAGCCGCGTGGACACCATTGATGAACTAACGATGGCCCCCGCCATCGGGGCTTGGACCTGATTTAATCCCTATACCCCGAAGGCTGAGAACTCCAGCAATATGATTACCCGTCCCTCCTTGGCTTGTACTGGGCTTCACTATGCCATGGTGGTGAAAATTTTGAACTGGCAGAGTGCGGGCTTCTGTGGTAGAAAGTAGTAAAACGAAGGATAAGCTGCAAATGACAAAGATGAGGAACTGACGTGCGTGAAGTGCTTGTCTGGCCATGGATTAATGCAGGACGCGCAAATGCAGCCTGATCAAGAAGATTTCTCTTCTGTTTGTAGAGAAGGAAGAAGTTGGGATGTGAAACTGGGTAGTAAAGTTTTGGTATTTATAGTAATCAAGGATGGCAAGAGGTCGTTCCAAAATCCAAAATATAAGAAAGAATATCGAACAGGGCCTGTAGAAACGGGGGAAAAATTGCTCCGGTTCAAACACGCATGGGAAATCTGTATGTTACGAAGCATGCAAGGAAACTCAGCTGGAAATAGAACCATTTGGGAGGCGGAATTAAACCCGAGAGGCAACTTTGAAGATTGAACACTAATGGAGGTGGAAACTTGAGGCCATTTTTGAGTACTTTAATGAGAAAAACCAAGATCAGCAAATTTGAACTTGGAAAAGATTCCAGTCCAACATATGCTTCTTGACCAAGTACATATGCTATCAACAATTTTTATTTTCCAGTGCTGGAATTCTTCCAAGTGCTTCCCTACTGCATTAGATCGTAGACACTGGAAAAAGAATAGTAAAGAAAAACAATTTTCATAAAATTTTGAGAAACCCCAAAGGCATTAATCTGCCCTCCCCATGACACAAGAATGCATTGGAAAAGGGAGTTGAGCAGAAACTATGTAGCATAAAGTTCTATGTTGGTAAACGAGAATGTTACCTAGTCCCCTCAATTTTACTGTTCAAAATTATCTTTCAAGTAGTTTAATTATATATTTTTTATTTAGTAATTAAGGAAGTAACTATTAATCAAATTGTATATTTTTTTTTAATTTTTTCTTAATAGTTAAAGATGTTAAAAAATAATTTAAAATAATAATAATAATAAAAAATTACAAATTTATATCAGCAGTACGCCTAGCAGTAAAAGCCGGGCGGCTCGCTATCACCAACCTCTGGTAAAATGTCTATAGACGGTGTGGACTTTTGAATGTGAAAATTAAAAATTAGGGAATTTTGACCAATTACGGTCAGACCAGCCAACCGATACTCTCAGTGATCAAAGAGATATTGTCGGGTCCACTTTTGATGTTTTGTCAACCAAAACGCTCGATGCCTCCTTTGTAGGAGATGAGAAGGCAGAAATCATATTAAAAAGAAAGAAAGACTGCGGAGGATAGGAAAGAAGACAAAGGTAATACATCAGTTTTCTTTTTCGGTGCAGCCCATTGGGCTAGACCATAGGCCTCTATATCAAACATTTGTACTGTTGTTGGGCTTTGTGTAGGTGATGATTAAGATATTAAGGACCAACCAACCCCTTAAAACACCGACTCATGACAAAAGCGAAATAAAAATAAGATTCACAAAAGTGTGACCAAATCTGATCATTGCTCCTGCCGTCTATTACAGTTGGAATTGTGACCGTTAAACAATTGTAATGGCCATAAAAAAAAGAAAAGAGAAACGTGTTAGCGAATAGCAGTACGACAGATGGCAACATCTAACGGTTACAGTTATTTCTATGAAATGTTATACCATCCAAGTCAACATGCAAACTACAAGTCAATGGGATGGGAGTGAGTTTTGGTCCTTTGGATCCTTCTTTTTAAGTTGTTTTTGGGTAAGGAAATTGGTGTGTTGTCTCTTTAATGAATCGGGCTGGATTTCGACCGTTAGAACTTATATGTGGCTTTTAAAAACAACCTAAAATGAGCTGTCGTCGGTCGAAATTACATTCAGCTCAATAATAATAAAACCCTGTCTTTTAATTTTAATTTACAAGAAATAGTGGCTTCTATAAATGTCGTCCTTTCAATGCGGTAGGCATGTACAAAGCCAACGAAGCTTCCGTTACGTCTCCTTATTTCTCCCACCAAACCCACGCATTCACTGCCACGGCGAGAGGAAGAGCCGGGGAGAGAAAGAGAAAGAGAGAGAAATTGAGTTAGAGTCTGCAAGAAACTCTATCAATTTCTCTCCTTTCTGAAAACCTCTCGACCAAAAGGCGATCTGGAAATGTCGTCAGGGCAAACCCCTGATATCTCCCCACGGGAAAACGAAGACATTAATGGGCTCTTCTTCGCCGACAGAGGTTGCTGCTCATGGATGCCGTGTATGGGTTCCGGGAGAGCCTCCACTGTCGGATCAGTCTGGTGGGAGCGGATGAGAACGGCGGAGAACGAGGACAGGTGGTGGACCCGAGGGTGGAAGAAGTTCCGAGAGTGCTCAGAGCTCGTGGCCGGTCCCAAATGGAAGACCTTTATCCGTCGCATCAACAAGAACCGGACCGGACAGGGGAAATTCAACTATGACTCTATGAGTTACGCGCTGAATTTCGACGAGGGGCCGGGGCATAATGGTCACCTGGATGAGGATTATTTGGGCCGTGATTTTTCCTGCCGGTACGCTTCGATTCCGGCTTCGGCGAAGTCGTCCATGGATTTGGGGAAAGACGCGCCGTTGTTCACGTGAGGCGCATGGAGATGACAGGCAAGTTTTTCGTATCTTTTTTTCTGTTGACGTGCGCTAGTGGCAGACTGCAGCGCCGATTTAGGGGGTAAAATGCAATGTGGAGAGAGGACGAGAAAATCGCGATGGTTGGGTTGACTTTGTCTTTCTCGACATGGGAAGCAGGTGGTCGGTGACATTTTTTTATTAATGGCAGATTCGATAACATGTTCGTCCCTTTCGTAAGAAACGGAAAAACAAAAGGGGTTTGTGATTGTATACGGTGATGTGGAGGATTGTTAACGTGGGGGTGCAAAAAGGAATTTAACGTTATTGGATTGTGAACAATGAACTATTCTTAGATATTTTTTATTTCGAATGTTATGTATTTGCTTTTTTACGTGAAAGAAAATTACCAGACAAGTTAATCCTTAAAAAGCTTCATGCTGGATTCTTGAACTGTTTTACATTTTCCTGGCGTCAACTCATGCTGTCATGTCAGCACTCATTGGTATGAAAATTTCATGTTTTTTCAAGGACGTACTGATGGTGCCATGTCATGCTGGAATAGGGGCTTCACTTTCACTACAGGAGGTGATATCCAGCCACTAATTGTGGTAGATGAGATGTCATAAAGAGATGATTATAGGCACTGATGACATTTTAGACAAGCAAAAATCAAATTAATTGGCAGCAGAAGTGGAAGAGGCATTTTCTAATGCATTTTCTTTCCATATTTTATGGATTCATTTCATAGGGTAGAAAGGGAATGTTTATTGCAACTTGAATAGTCTTTAAGATATCTTATAAATTTGACTTAAAAGCACTTTCTATAATTAAGAAAGATATTGACAAACTTCACGTGATAATATTGAAGTCACGTTGTTTACAGAACAACATTGTCTTTTGATATCTTTTTCTAAATTAAAAAAAAAAAAAAATTATTTGGATCCAAAAATTCTGGAGGATGTAATCCCTTGCATACTCTCCCATCCCATCACCAAAGTCTAGTCTTTTGATATCCCAAACTTGTATGTTGTGTGATTCCCCTGATTACCAACGAATGGCAAGTCCCTGTCCTTGTGTATCCTATTTGAATGAATAGTGTTTATTTTCCCCACAGCAGATGGATATACCAATTCCCTTTTGCCTTCCTTCTCCAACTTTTGAGTGGTCTTGACAAGACAAGGGCGCTACCAAGCACTGGCAGGTGGCTGCATGCTCCTTGTATCATCCGAATTTCAATCGCCACTTTTATCATGAAAAGCCCCATCTCGAGTAGACAACAGCTTGATGGGGGTTTCTGTATCTGTCTTTCTCCCTACTCATCATTTTTCTCCTCTAACTTGCACTATTTGGCTGGCAATCCCATCAACACTTCCATTTCCATCACTTTCTTGTTTCCTTCTGGAAGCATGGTACCATTGGACCATAATTGTGAAGGATTTGTGTACCTATCTTAAATAGAATCTTGCTTTGTTGTCCTAGCTATTTTAGTCCTACAACAGATTTTTGGCTTGTTCTTCTTGATGCAGAATTTCAATATCAAATACGTTCCCAATCCAACGAATAGGTCCCCCCAACCCAACAGACCTTAACTTGTCTGTTTGGATAATTGTTCGATATAAGCACGCCAACCGATTGGTCCCACAAACCCTTCACAGACTTTACTCGTTCAATGGATTGGGAATCGCCTTTGATGCATTACAGTAGCTAGATCATCTTCTCAAAAGTTCACAAACATAAAGGTAGCAAAATACGCTATTTATCATCGTTTTAATCATCGATCTATCCATTATTTGTTATGCGTTAATGAAAGAATAATGAATAGTATTTTTCATACCTAGAAAGACTTAAAAAGTAGTGGGAGAATAACCAATTTGATGCGGCCAGATGGGCTTGGCTGGCCTTTAATTTGACTCAATCTGCCCAAGTCCGATTCCTTGCGAGTGGATGGATCAACTTAATTGGATGCCTCTGTTTCAGGGTTTGGCATTTGAGCCGAGTATTATATGCAGATTCATAAGCGTCCATTGTGTGAGGCTGTGAGCCATAAATTGGAGGCAAGTATCCCCATTTTGTCATCCGAGGTGGTTAGTCTACTTCCAGCCGACGAAAAAGGGACAGAAAAATACAGGGCGGTAATTCTAATTCATTTCAAAGTACTTAAACAGTACGAATGTGGAGCCCCTTTTAAAGAAGTTTAACTAATAATAATTGGTTGGTAGAGCGTCTGCTGCATTTTTCTATGGAGATTGAGGAAGACACTATCATTTCCCATAAGCCTGAGTTTTGTCAATAAATTGGTGGAGTTGGTAACATGATATCTACGTATTCCACCGACGACATCCACACTCCAAAATTACAAGGAAAAAAAAACAGCCATAAAAGTGAACAAGAATGAAAATTATTGTAGCCATTATCATTAGCAAAAGAACCATCAAAATCCCCACTTCTTTCTTATCTTATCTTTTGTTTTTAATTTTGGCACAGCTTTCTCTTTTTCCGTCTTTTCCTTTTCCCCCTTTTGCAATCTCATTTGACTGTTTCTGATATTGATCCAGTGTAGAGATACATTCACAAATTGCTGAACTTGAGATCTAACCACATTTGAAATTAAATCAGGCATAATTAGAAAGGTTAATCTCAACAAGGCCACATGGGAAGAGCAAAGTATGACCCCACTGCATTGCCAGTACAGCCAATTTTTAAAACAAAGGTCTCATATCACAGGAATGAAAGATTCTCTCACAAAGCTTTATGGATCCCACCACCACTGACCAACCCAAAAGATCAACCATCGAAAAAGATTAAGTTCACATTCTTCTAAAAGAGTAATTGCAAATAATAAGGAGATTAAAAGAAACCAAGGCCTTAAAAGGCAATAAAGCAAGAGCACTTGTTCCCTCGACACAAATCATAATGCTGGTACTAAGCAAGAGAATGAGAGCTATATTAAGCGTTTACAGTTTTAAGAATACAATGTAAATAATTAATTATACATTTTCCTATCAGCTTCAACTTTTGGGACGGGCTCATTTAGATACTAAGAGTATTTCATAACAGTAGTAAATAGTTTGTGAATAGTAGTGAAGTAATCTGAAAGTATCTGAGAACAGCTGTATTCCCAAACAGACCCTAATGGTTTAAGATAATATGAGAGCAGAGGTCTTGAGTTTGAAAGAACTTTAAATATATTTGTTGGGTCCAAACAATGTAAAAGTCCTCTAAAACTATTTTGGCTTTCAGTTAGTGTTGCAACACGTTTTGTGATCTTTTCTACAGCAAGGTTGAGAGGAAAAACAAACTATTTACGGGATAAATTATAAGAAGTTTTGAAAGAAACAGGCACAGATGAAGTGCTTTTGTAAGCCATTCCAATCCACGATTATATGCTTAAATCTCTATACGCATGCTCCTCGGATGATACAATCCCTGAACTAGCAAATGTGTCAGTTTTCTCCCATCAAGATGTTTCCATGAGTTTGGCCTTGAGATCATTAAAATTTGCAAAGTCGCCAATGCACATACATCGATGATTCTCTGTTAAAGGACACGAGACATCATCTGTTCATCCCTACAATGAGATCAGGACCTCAACCCAACTATGGGTCATCAGAGCAGATCCTATATTGTCATTTCCCTAAAGAAAAATCCCTCGAACAAGAGAGGAAAATTTCAGGTTCCAAAACAAGAGATGCCGTACAAGCCGTACAATCAGAATATGCCACAGCCATTAATCATAATCGATGAATTAGCATCTAAAATTTTTTTGGGTAAGAATAGCTTAAGCATAATAAACTTCAATCAGTAGAAGATATATAGGTAAAGTAAACAACTGCGCAAATACCTTTCATGTCCCTTGTTTTTTATTCATCCATGGAAATTCCGTACTAAGAGAAGGTGGCATGCCCATCTGTGCATCTGAGGAACTTGAAAATTTGCCTCTCTTTGGCCACTGCCAGATCTTGGAAACGGAAAAGCTCTCACCTTTAGTCACAGTACCAATCTTCTTCCCTTCCATATCGCCATTAACTGAGGAATTCCCATTATGTTCCATCCCCCGTGAGAGTTTGTTATCATGGTGTTCTCGATCATGGCACAAGGCAACCTGGAGATCTGAATTGCCCAGAACATACTGATATGACCCCATTGAAAAACATCTTCTTGCATCTAAGTTACTGCTACTTGTCTCTCCCCCTCCAGTCTCCTCTGCCCCAACATTTAGCTGCCTGAATTTACCAAGTCTCACAGGGAAAACCCCCTTTTCAACAACAATTTCGTCCATTTCCGCTGTCTTTTGACTAGAAGTGACCCGATTTTCACCATTACCGGCACAACCATCTTCTTCTATCAAATCATCAAAATCGAAAATAGGGTTTTCAATAGAAAACCCGGGGGTGAAGAGGGTCCCTCTACAAAGAGGACATGTTGAATTTGACAGGAGCCAAGTGTCTATACAATTGATATGGAAAGCATGACTACACATAGGAAGCAATCTGAGCTTGTCCTTTTCAGAAAATTCACAGAGACAAACAGCACAATCAAATTGCTCTTTCAGACCCACAATCTCTTTATAGTGGAAAACAGGAAGAGCGTCTATAAAAGCTTGATCCAAACCAGAGTCATGGAGATGGAAGAGTTGTTGTAGCTGTCTCTGAAGAGCATCAGAGCTTGAGATTTCTGGGTATCTATTAGATTGAGTAGATGCCGAGGAAGATGGGTGCTTTACAAGAAATCTTACAAGCAGGTGGAGTAGACCAGAGATGAAAAATAGCACGGCCAGAACCACTATAATGAAAAGAACAGCCGGACTTATTCTAGTACCAGAGGATGGAGTTGATTCTTTATGAAATGTACTAGCATACGGAGATGTGGATGAAGGAGAAAGAGGAGGGGGATAGCTCAAATAACCATCTTTTTGCTGGATTTGATGCTGAATCCAAGACATCTTCAAATGGGCAGGCTCCAAAAACCACCTGTGCTCTTTGTATCCTGGCATCTCACAGATCGTATGGGCGCACTCATAAACATGTAGTAGCAACACCTAATTCTTTGTATTCAAACACACCAAAGTCATTTCGATACTACCAAAGCTAAAAGCAAACGTGGCTTGCTTTTGGTTGATTCAAAACCCCCTAAAAAAATTACGGCTTTTGAACTCAGGTTCGAGAATAGTAGAAGTTGGTAACCATTGGTTGTAACTTGTAAGGTACTTTCCGAAGCATTTGTTTATTGCATCCACGATTTCAAATGAAAGGGAAGTCACTGATGGATCAATAATAAGATGGAAGCTGGCATAGAATATATGATAAAAACTAGAGCTTACCTAACTGGATTCTGGGAAGTCCACCATTTATGTATTTTCAAAAGCTCTCAAGAAATATGATGTTCTTCTAGCAGAAAACCCTAAAAAATGGGCTTTATGACCAGTTAAATAGAGCACGAAAAGGAAAGTGAAGTGGGTGAGAGGGACAGCTCCCCTCCCCCCAAAATAGAGAAAAAAAAAAGGAACTCTCTAAGGTTCTGGTACAATAGAACCAAAGACGTCTACAATGGGGGTAGCAATAGTAGTTTCCGATGTGAGTTTCAAAGAAGGACAAAAAGAGACACTAAACTCAGCTGCTCCACGTGCCATGAAGAGCGCGTGAGAGTTCTGTGGTCAATAAGCTACAAAGCTCCACTCTCGAGTTAGGGGTTCAAGGTGGGCGGGGGCCTGGGCGTCTTTTTTTTGAAGCGAAGTTCGAAACTACTGTGGGCTGTGCTAAGAGAAGTTGTTGTTGGGTCTGTGCAGTTTAGTTCATAGTAGTGGCAGTCTGATTTGATGATTTGAGCGGATAAAAATTTATGAAAAATTCTTTTTACAAGCGAGTTTACCTAACAAATTATGTACTAATACTAATATGTAATGCATCTATTTAATGAAAATGTATAAATTGAAGATAAAAATGATTTTTACGAGATAGATGACTAATTCTTTTCTCATTTTTTTTTTAAAAATTTTCTTTCAATAAAAAAAATTAGCGTTACGTAATTTGGTGCGCTAAATTGTTTGAAATTAACAAGACTCAAAATTTATTATGATTTTTTGAGTGAATTTTTAATGATGCTTGTGTCATGGAGTACATGCTTATTATTTGACACTATTTTTGGCTCGGGAAGCGTTAGACAAAGAATTTACTTGACTCAATGGTAAAGCGAACATCACACGGCACACAAAGAGTTCGCTCGGTTTGCACTCAGCATTCTGCTCAAATGAATATCGTAAAAACATAAAAATTAGAGCTTTCTCCACGTAATCTTATAAATATGCTTATTATAAATAGTATGATCGTTCTAAATGGTAATATTTCGTCCCAAAGTATATTTTGTTATTTTTTAGCATGAAAAAATCTTCTATAATTTTGTAGATAGAGACACAGTGTCAAATTATGTAAATTTATGTCGTGTGATTGATTGCTTGTTTGTTTTTTATTTTTGCTTTATTGTTATTGTTTTTCACAACAGTTGTCCGGTGGATTTGGTGTAGAGTCGATGGCTGAGCTCCAAGAAACTATGATAGAAACCATTGAAAATCAAAAACACAAACCTCACGTTACTACGAGAAGCTTTTAGTAACAAAACGTTAATTGTAGAGACTAGAGAGTTTTCTATTTTAAGTCGGATATACTTTGTGAGCTCCACTTTGCATTCTGGGAATCTTCTTTTGTTAAAATATAGGAAAAAAATAAAAAAATGAAAACTTTCTTCATCATTGGCTTGTTTTGTGTCATATAATTTTTTTTTTCCTTTCAAGTGGTAAACATCTTAGTGTTGATTGTATGTTAAACATACTATGTTTCCTTTAGGTTTAAGGATCGAGTCCTCTTAAGTGTAAACAATTTATAAGAAACTTTAGCTTGAATTACTGAACTTGGAAAAAAAAAATTCGCACCTCCAAATAAATTTAAAAAAAAAAAAAAAATCCTCTTCAATTATCCTTTTTGAATAGAGTCAAACTCAATGTGGACCCAAACTCATCTCTTTGCTCATTGTTGGATTGCATAGGATCACTATCCTTTGGTCATATTCTTGAGTCCCTTAGTTTAAGCAATTACTTGTGTTTGTGAGTCATTTGGCCGTGCCGTTAAACAATGAAAATGTGGATGATTCTTTGAGTTGAATCTAAGGGCACTTCAGGCGGAGGTGTTTGGATGACAATTACATATTAGATGGATGTTAAAGGAAGATGATTAACAAGGAAAAGGCAGGGCCCTTTGTTAGGTATATGAAAACTGGTTCCACAGTTCACTCTCCACAAACGCAGGTGTGTCTCATCTTAATCATTCCACTTTGTCAACATAATTCCCAATTGATTATGGTTTGCCACGGGTACCATTTACCCTTCTGTCTAGCTCAGCCCTGGTCCGCTTAGGCTTTTGGGGCCCGGGGGGGGGGGGGGGGGGGGGGGGGGGGTGGGGAAGTTATGTAATTTTTTCCCAGCATATTATTAATGATGGCCCCCTACAAAAAAATCCAATCAACCCAATCTCCAATCCTCACTGATCATGTACGTATTGATGATAAGAGCCAATGTCATGAGGGTTAATGTGAAGATCAATGTTTTGCTAATAACCAATATCTTGCAGTTTGAAACTGATCATTATGATAGTTTTGCAAAGAGTTGCTTAGAAACATGATCCGATCAAATACGCGTTGTTTTTAAAATAAGTTAGATTTCCTGTGATAATTTTGACTATTTTGGAAGCTGAATCAGTATTGTAATGTATCCGAGGAACTTGAAGTTGTTTTGTGGGTGGAAAGATCAATAAGTGGAAGCCAAAGTTCAGCCCCTGATTGGAGGTGGATGTAGAGCAAACTTCAGCCTCACCGGATTCAGCACTGGCTCGGTGTGAAAAACCAAACTACTCTGCACTCTGCAGACATCCTGGCTATCCGAAGGTGGACGGTTTTCCGTGCATTTCCCATGAGTTTCCACAATTACCTTACAATCCAGAAAAAGAATAAAGAAAAAAGAAAAAAAGAAGTCTTATGGTATTATCTATCGTGATCGATATCATTGTTGTGGTTGAACATAGCTGCCATGTGGGTCATTATCTGCATTAGCTTCACCTAGTAGTATCTACCTTTTCTTCTCTTGGTCTATCTACTTCACCAAGTAATATCTGCATCTCTGGGGTCGTTATCATGGTAGGTTGGCTGGTGAATCGAATGGTGATTTTATTACAAGTTTGATCTCTAGTTTTCATCATTACAAGACATAATGACCTATTGTGAGTAATAAGCACAGTTAATTGTATTCATTATACATCAGCACCCTTCATGGTCCCCTGGAGTTTTAGGCATGAAGAATCATCATCATCATCAGCATCCTAGTTGTAGTATGAACGGTATAAGGAGAGGGGCTTTGCTAGACGCAGTCGGTTGTACGAAATAAAAAAAAAAAAAATATAATGGTTGTACAGAATAAATAAAAAAAAGTTATAAAAATAATTTTTTTTTTCATATAGATTCCATATTAATTTATTTTTTTCAAAGCGACTGCACGTCGACTGCATTTGCCGACTGTACATATCATTTCTCTAAGGAGAGTCTTGAATGCAATGCCTTCTCTGATGTGATTGTAGAGGTCAGGTTGGCATGATTTTCTTGTCAAGTCCATAAAACTTTTCCCTTTTTTCCCCCAATTTTTTTAAAGAGAACAAGACAACATTTTTTTTAACGGGACCAAATTCTCCGTCTAAAGTGAGATTTCATTCACCACCTTCCTATATTTAATGCGGATTGCGGGGTATTATGTCACTCCACTCAACCAATCAGCCAAGTCTACTCCATTGTTGCAGCAGCATTAATCCAGTAAGTAGCTCGAGATCGAGAATGACACCAAGTCCGTAAATGTCTCCTTTGAAGGGTCTGGAGTGACTCTGGATGCATTGGTCGCAGTAACATCGACAAGAGACGAGCCTTATTGGCTAACCATGGCCATAAGACCAATACTGATTTATGCAAGGCTCCCTCCATGTTCTTATTCAGCAAGATGTTGGAGGATGGATTTCAAGCTACCGTGAGAAATCCAATCTACCACTTTATTTCCTGATGCATGGAGGCCAATGCCGCAGTTGCAACCACCAAGTCTGCTTGCCGCCCATTTGGAATGTATAACACAAACGTTAGCGATGTAAAAAATTCTCCAAATTACAGTTGATGCACCAGAGAATATTCGCTTAGGAAACTAATCAAGTATAATCTATGGCTTTCAATTTAGAATGAAGTTTGAAACCAGCATCTGACAAAGACGAGCTCAAAGTGAAACCATCATCCTCCTTACATGCTTTTAATCCTGATTGTCTCAAACAAATAAAGTAATCCATGCATTTACTCATAGAACTTTGAATAAAAAAAATATCTCTAGTGATATTTAAAGTAGTATTACTATTCATTTTGATTTCTTTTTAATCTTTAGTGATATTTTGCAGTTTGTAATATGACACTTTTTTTAGTAACTTCTTATATCAACTAGTTAAGTAGAATGTGTTTGATGCATTTTTCTTAATGCCAAAAGTTCTTTGACGATAATGGCGATGTCTGGAGCGCTCGTTCAAGATACAAACAGTAAAATAAATGCAGGAATATATATAAATATATATATATATAATGATTTACGCAATTCGGTATTAAGGCCTGCATCTTCACTTGAAGAGGTGATATCACTATGTATACATGTTTAATGCAATTTCTCATCCCCTATTTGCTCTCAAATGCTAAGGAGGGAAAAAAGAAGATGGTCTGGTTGGTGGAGAGTGAAATCACTCCAATGCATCTCTATAGTCATTGATTTTTACCTCTCATATTTTCGTGGTGATCTAGATTATACGAGATGAAATGACATAATTTTAGATTAAATATATAAATTTAATAAAATATGATTAAAATATTAGTTTTTAATATTATTATTATTTTGAGATTTAAAAAAATTAAATTATTTATTATATTTTATGTAAAAATTTAAAAAATTATAATAATAAGATAAGATTAGATAAAATATTTTTCAAATGTAAATAGGCATTTTTTATACTATTGGGCTTCTAATTCAACATGGGCTGAGCTATTAATTAGCCTTTGATATATCTTGGGTTTCATACCAACAAATATTAATGTATTATTAATTTTTTTTAACGTAAAACTAAGAATTTCAATTTAGAGAAGCCCAAGAGTCTTTTGCAACGTTGATGATGTACAGTGTATTCCTACTTGTAGCAATATGTTTATTATTTGGTTTGAAAAAATCTGCAGGTTTAAATACCGATTTCGACTGTTCCACAAAGTCGTCCTCATATATTCTACGACGTCGTCGTGATTCCTTCCGTTCCACGAAACTAACCCAAACTATATTAAATTAATATTATCCTTGCATGGCTTCCCCCGACATCGTTTTGACCACAATATGTGCTCTGTCTGCTTCCTAAGAAATCGTCTTTTTATGTCTTGGCGGCAATGGACTAACTGAAAAATCAGAAAAGAAAGCGTCGTCGTCGGCAATTCAACTTACCAATGGGAGTGCACGGTCTTTGGGAACTACTGGCCCCCGTCGGCCGCCGCGTGTCCGTCGAAACCCTCGCCGGCAAAAAGCTTGCCATCGGTACTACCACTCTAGCCCTAACCCTATTCCTAGCTCTCAAATCTCACGACCCTTCGATTTTCATTAGTATAATTATGAATTGTATTCCAGATGCGAGCATATGGATGGTGCAGTTCATGAAGGCGATGCGGGACGAGAAGGGCGAGATGATACGGAACGCTCATTTGCTGGGATTCTTTCGACGAATTTGCAAGCTCTTGTTCTTGAGGACCAAGCCTGTCTTCGTCTTCGACGGGGCGACCCCAGCTCTCAAGCGCCGTACCGTGATCGCGCGCCGCAGACAGCGCGACAACGCGCAGGCCAAGGTCCGAAAGACCGCCGAGAAGTTGCTTCTCAATCAGGTTCGCTTGTTTTTCATTATTTTAATTTTGAATTTCGTCTATTTGCTTATGGTAATAATGAAATGAAATAAATGTGTAGTAAATTGTTGTATGTAGCTCTGTATTTGTGATTGGATTTCCTGCCGCGTTTGAGTATTAATAATAATCCATCATGTTAGATTTTGGATGTAGAAGGTGACTTTGCATTTCGCGTTGGACATTATGTGGCTGTGTTTCGCTGCAACTCTATTATTTTATACCATTTGAAACACCTGAAGAATGTACTCTTGTCAGTTTGGTGAGCGAACTGGGGAAACACCTTTGGACTTAATATAGATTCTAATTTTGATCTTGGTCTGGTTTTTTGGAAGTGAAGAGATCTCGAATGAGTCTGAATTTCTTTTCTAGAAGCCGAGTTGGTGAAATGGAGGATAACTTTAGTTAGTTTTATAGTGAGGTACAATTTACTGGTGTGTTTGATATGATATGTTGGCTATCTGCTTCTTGCTAACAGCTTAAGGCAATGAAACTGAAAGAACTGGCAAAGGAAATTGAGAACCAGAAGAAAAGGCAGAAGAAGCAGAAGAATGACGCTAAGGGTGAGAAGATTTTTTCAGAAGAAACCAGCATGGTCGGTAATCAGTTAGAAAGGGATGATATGGTCTCCAAAAGTTTCAGTCAGGAGAAGCTAGATGAGATGTAATCTGCATGCCCATTTGTAGTTTTCAGGCTGTCTTCTGACTATGTGGTTTATAGGTTTCATTGACTGTTGAATGATTTGGTTTTTAGGTTGGCAGCATCTATTGCAGCAGAGGATAATGGGAGGTTTCCTAACAATGCATCAACATCTGCTGCTGCTGCTGCTATTATTCCTGCTGAGGAGGATGGTAGTGAAGAGGAAGAGATGATACTAGTAAGTTTATTCTATGTAGTCTATGGATTATTACCTTTTGTTTTTACAAAATCATAGACATTGCCTCTCATGCTGAACCAGTTTACTATGTCAGTTCTGCATTGGGAATTAATTAGTAATAGTTGGTTTATACTATTTCAAGCTGGCTTACTGAACACCCGCATTTAGAAAATACTTTCTTTCTTTGGCTTGGGAGGTGTTAAGTCTCATACTTAATTAATGCTCATGTTCACTTCGTGATCTGTTTGCTAAACATTTTTGGGTTATTGCATGATATTTGTTTCACAGCCTGCAGAGAATGGTGAAATTGATCCAGCTGTATTAGCTGCTTTGCCTCAGTCTATGCAACATGATCTTCTCGTTCAGGTTAGTGTCCTAATATAAATAGATAAGGGTTTCTTGTCAAGTCAAATATTTTACCTTTCCTTCATTTTGGTTTTGTTTTCCAAGCATTTTACCATATATTGAACATATTTTATTATTATACAGAATAGGAAATATTTTTTTTGCATTAACCCATGCAGTGTCAATGTTTTAATGATAACCTTTTTGTTTTACTTATCAAGGGGAAAAAACATAGTTGTTTGACTCAATTCTGTTCGGTTTGATGTAACAGCTCAAGGGAAAGAAGGTTATGCCAGGTGAAATGGATATGTTTGGTTGCAGTTCAAATGGTGGGGATGTGATATTGAGGAGTGGGCCGAGTGGCAATCAGGAAAAGCTAGATGAAATGTAAGCTGGGTACACAGTTGTAGATTACAAGGGTTTATATACCATATGGTTTTAAGAAAAAAGTTCTATTTTTGATTCTGATGAGTAAGTTTAGGTTGGCAGCGTCTATTTTGGCAGAGGAAATTGGGAGGTCATCTAACTGTGCATCAAAATCAGCTGATCCTTTTCATTTTGGGGAGAATGGTGAAGGATATGAAGATGAAGACAATGACGAAGATGAAGATGAGGAGATTATGTTGGTAAGTTTTTGTAGAAAAGTGAAATGGTAGTATGCAGAGAAACGTACAGATTGGTGGGCAGTCTCCCCACCATTTAGTATTTGCTTGGAGTTATTACCTTTTATTATTACAGTTGATGACATACTATTGTGTTTTATCAGCTTATAATTCTAGCTAGGTGTTTCTCTTGTATACAACTTGTGTACTTATAAAATAAAATTCTCACTAACAAAAAAATGATGCTGATGGGGTTGCTAGGTCAAACTGGTATAATCAGTTCAGTAGATTCCCTATTCCCTTGAAATATAAAAGCTGGGGAGTTTGAAAACGGTGTTATGGTAAAAAAATTACCTCATGAATCAAATCCCAGCAGGATTTTTATCACTCAAAATCTTGGATTTCAAAATCCATTTATTGAAAAGGAATTCCAAATCATTCTAACAAATAGGTTACAATGAATTCAAATCCCTTCATGTCTAAAATTCATCCAAACAAAAAATTTGAAAATCATTAGATTTGGAGTCGAGACATTTTAAATCTCGACTTAAAATCCAAATCCAAATTCAAATTTGTATATATAAACCCAACCTATAGGAATAAGGACTCATCACGCTATTTCAATATCTATTACACAAACATGGCCCAAGTGTGAATGTGGTTAGTTTGGATTATGCTGGTAGTTTTATCAACACTCTTATTTGGGAAACAAAGACACACTTTGGGTTTGTGTGGTTTAGACCATGGTATCATGCTGTCTTGTGAGACTTATTGACCTCCATTAAAAATATGTTTTTTTATTTCATTTAATTAAATTTGCAGCCTGCAATGAATGGGGAATTTGATCCTACTGTATTGGCCGCTTTGCCTCCATCAATGCAACTTGATCTTCTTGTTCAAGTAAGTGCCCCTATTTATGGATTTTTCTCAGCTTCAGCATTTTGGCTTTCCCTCTTCGACATTCCTTTTATTATGATGTTTATTATGGATTTTCTCTGTAGATGAGAGAAAGATTGATGGCGGAAAACAGACAGAAATATCAGAAAGTCAAGAAGGTTGGTAATGGGATGCATTCATGTGCGTTTCTGATTCATTTTAATATGCAATAATCCTGTGTACCTGGGCTATGTCTTTCTTTTTTCTTTTTTTTCTTATCAATAAAACTTCTTGATTACCTTAAAAAAAATTAATATGCAATAATGTCAGTTTGCAAACATGACATACATATACTAACTAATAGTCTAATAGATGTTCTCTGCTGTTAAAAACAGTAAAAACATTATTCAACGAGATATGCTCATTCTTGTGGTGAAAGTTGTTGATAGTGCTGGGCATTATACTTTTAGGATTGAAAAATAACATTTTTTTTTTTATAGGTAAAAGAAGTTTATTGATCCACATAAATAGGCAAAGCCTGAGTACACAAGAAATATACGAGAAAGAGCCTAATTACTAAACTACATTCTACTGATAGTCGCATACACATCGTTTAGACTCATTCCATTCCATACAATAGAAGAGGCCCACAACAACAAAGTATGAAAGAAAAAGTCCCTAAAACTGTCCAGGGAGTGTTCCTTATTCTCGAAGCAGCGGCCATTTCTTTCGTTGCATGTGCACCACATTAAGCATAGAGGTACTATCTTCCATACTGCAGCGATCTGGCGATTCCCCCTAATCCCTCGCCAACAAGACAATAGATCTATCACCCTCTTAGGCATGACCCAAGCAATACCAAGTCTTGAAAAGATTGCATCCCACACTACCTTAACTACTTTGCAGTGAAGAAGAAGGTGATCCATTGATTCACCGTTACATTTGCACATGTAGCACCAATCCGTTATGTAGAGTCCGCGCTTCCTTAGCTTGTCGATTGTTAAGATTTTACCATGAGAGGCCACCCACCCGAAGAAAGCTACTTTGAGAGGAAAATGGATAGTTCAGCGAATATCTCATGAATACTTGTATCTAGTTATCCATATAATTATTGGTTTTGCCATTGTCATAATTCTTTTTTTTTTTTATATAAGTAAAAATTTTATTTATCAAATGCAATAGGCGAAACACATGTATACAGGATGTATATAAAAGAAACACCTAAATACATTCTAATTCTAGGAAAACGAGGACAAAAACTCATGGACAGCCCCTCCATTAAGTACAATAGCTGAAAACCATCTAAACAAAGAACACATAAAAATTTTCCAGAGTTCTTATACATTGCATACCCTATTATTAAAAAACCTCTCATTCCTTTCCAACCAAATGCTCCACATAATGCACAAAGGAATCATCTTCCAAATGTCATAATTCTTTAGTTAGATTAGAGAGACTATGGTGATATAATCAGCCTTTTCAAGAGTCTAGAATCAAAGCAAGTGGGTTGCCAGTTTACGTGTAAGGTTCTAAAGTTTCTGAGCAAAGATTGATATCACATGCAACTATATGCTGTAAGGATTCTATATATACTGTTTACCAAGGTGAGGATAAATTATTTAGGAGTCTCCCTCTATAATCATAAGATTGATCTATACATCATAGCGATGATATGATTCCTTCCAATTATGTCTTGTTTGATAGTATGGATGCATCTTATTATTGATTCTTTTCATGCTCTTTTAGGATCCCACAAAGTTCTCAGAGCTGCAAATTCAAGCTTACCTAAAAACTGTTGCTTTCCGTCGGGAGATAGATGAAGTACAGAAATCTGCTGCTGGGAGTGGGGTAGGAGGCGTACAGACTTCTCGGATAGCCTCTGAAGCCAACAGAGAATTTATTTTCTCATCATCATTTACTGGTGATAAACAGTGAGTCAATGTCCATATTTTGTATGTTAATTATGCATAAAAACTAGTCCATGTTTTCTGTTTTTTTTTTTTTTTGGGGGGGGGGGGGGGGGGGGGGGGGTGAGAAACATTAAATCTTTGATAGATATAATGATGTTTGTTCTTCCTAACTAAGTGTTTCTTCTTGTATACATCCCGTGTACTTGGGCTATTTATATTTTTCTATTAGTATTAATAAAAAAAATTTACATAAAAAAGATATCATGGTTTTCATTTGTTTTCAACATTCTTAAATATGTCAGGGCGTTTACATCTGCCAGAGGAGAGACAAATGGAGATAAGCAACTAGAGACACCAAGAGAGCATCCTTCTCAAAATTTCATCAATAGTGTTGCATCTGCCAGTAAGTCCAATGCCATGAGTGGTTCAGGCTTGGATGAATCTAGGAGGGTTTTTGATGACAATATTGAAACGTATACGGATGAAAGGGGGCATGTCCGAGTTAGTAGAGTGAGAGCTATGGGGATCCGTATGACTCGTGATTTACAAAGAAATCTGGATTTGATGAAAGAGGTTGAGCAGGAGAGCACAAATGCAAGAAAGATCGCAAATGCTCAAACTATGGTTGATGGAGACGCAGTTAGTGCCCCAAGAAACTTTCCTGGTACCAAGCAGTCTGTAGAAACTTCACATTATGGTAATAGTGAATCTGTTAATTTGAATGGAAGAAATGAGGAATCCAATGTAAAAAGTGACACTTCCATAGAGATATCCTTGATGGATGGCGGGGAGAATGGTGATGATGATCTATTTGCTCGTTTAGTAGCAGGAAATCCAGTAAAAAGCTTTTCTGTTGACAATACCCCATCAAGGAAGCAGTCTTCGAACCTTTATTCAAATTGTGATTGGGAGGAAGGAATCATTAAAGATAAAGTTGGTAGTTTCTCTAGTAACAATGGAGTGGAAATTAAGCCTTCACTTGAGAAAGACAAAATTAGTGATGAGAGTGACGTGGAATGGGAGGAAGGACTTTGCAACTTTCATAAAAGCACCTCCCCAGAACAAGCAGAAGCAGGAAGAACAGTTTCTAAAGGTTATTTGGAAGAAGAGGCTGATTTGCAGGAGGCAATAAGGAGAAGTCTTGAGTATGTAGGGGATAAGGAATCTAGTCTTGAATTACCACAAGTTGAGAAAAATCTTGAAGAAGTTTGTAAAGATATTGCAATCTTTGGTCAAAAAAATAATATTGGTGGGGAACTTCTGGTAGGGGAGCATGGTTCTCAAGGAAGTGAATCATTTTGTGAAATAGTATATGGAGATGTAAAGCCAAATGGTGTGGCTGGAATAACTGTCTCACAAATCATTGATTGTTCTGGGAGACAGTTGAAGTCATCTGTGGCATGTAGCTCTGATAATGCTGGGATGCAGGTCAATAAGCCATGTGAAAGACAACCAGGTTCCCATTCTGAACAGGCAATGCAAGATGCCAGTGAAAGGGACAGTTTGTACAGAGAAATTCCAGGTTCAGAATCTGTTGCTCCATTGCAAAAAGAGGTCCATGTGGTCGCAGAACAACCTCCGGGTACCCTTAGTGTTGGTGCTGGATCGCCCAATTTTCCTAGCAGGGGTTCAGAGCATAATTCTCATACATCTGGTGTGAATACCAGTGGCATTCAGATTGGCGATGAGTTAAATGATCCTAAAACTGAAACTGTATGTTATTTTATTGATATGGTTAACCGTGATTTTCCTCTAATTAAGTTATCCACAAATGACTTGGAAATGACATTGATTTTCAGCAGAAATTGGCTGCAGAAGAAAAAAATGGCAATCATGTTGGGGAAGGGGGGCACAACAAGTATGGTTCTCCCTTTGAGGGGAATGAAAATTTGCACGCCGAAGTTATAGAAGGTAATTTGGCAGAGGAAATCCAAATTCTGGGTCAAGAATATTTAAGTCTAGGAGATGAGCAGAGAAAGCTTGAACGTAATGCAGAATCTGTCAGCAGCGAGATGTTTTCAGAATGCCAGGTGTGGCTTAAATTTTGCAATGTTCGAATAATATATATGTTTAATATTATTTATTTTCTTTTCTAAGCAATGGCCAAGATCAATTGATTGGTATGAACAATGGTCAAGATCGATTCCTTGGTATGACTGGCTTGAATTTATGCTTCATTGCACTCTTGCCCTTTGTTTTAGACGCCAGGTTGTGCCATACTTTGAGAATGACATTATTCAAGGGAACTCACTCATTTGGGAAACAGCCCTTCAATCCAGTAGACAGGCTTTGGAGATTGTCACTTGATGCACCTTTTAGATTTTTTACTCCATTACTAAACTTACAAAAAAGAAAAATATTTTTGTCTTACTGAAACAAATGAGAAAGTGATAAGTTACGGCTTTTTCTCAGTCAGTATGACTTTGCTTCAGTAAGTTATAGTCTTTGTTGGGAAAAGATAAATCTGTTATAATTTTGATGAGTTTGCAGGAACTATTGCAAATGTTTGGATTGCCATATATAATAGCACCGATGGAAGCAGAAGCTCAATGTGCTTATATGGAACTTGCAAACCTTGTTGATGGTGTCGTGACTGATGACTCTGATGTGTTTTTGTTTGGGGCAAGAAGTGTATACAAGAATATATTTGATGATCGAAAGTATGTTGAGACATACCTCATGAAGGTCCGGATTTTGTGGAGCTGCATTACTATTCTTCTTGTTCTATATATTTTGTACCAACTATACTTATTTGTTTGAAAGTTTCTTATAATGTCTATCACTGTGAGGCTTTGTTAGATGAGAATATTTATCTTAATTCTGGTCCTTTTTTTTTCATAAAAACCATTTACCATTTCTTGATATGGATTTTTGTCTTGGTTGAAAAAGAAAATACATGTCTGCTTTTGTGGTATCCCAATATTATTGAATTGTTTGATTTTTAAAAAAAACTGTTTTGGCTTTTGGCTTTGTGATAAGCATATATTAAGAGTGTCCGTTGAATATCTTTTTTTCAACTGGAGTGAACAAAGCCTTCAGTTTTAGCTTGGGGCTCTTTGATTCTTGTTCCACCTTTTCACCCTATGGTGCATGTTGTTACTCAGGCTCCTTCCTTGTATTTTTTATTTCCCCCTTAGTGTTCTTTTCTTCTTTTATCTTTTTGGAAAATAATTAAATTATGCTGATATGATTTGCTCACATGTTTTATTTTCAGGACATGGAGAAGGAGCTTGGCCTGACTAGAGAAAAATTAATTAGGATGGCATTGCTTCTTGGAAGTGATTATACTGAAGGTGTCAGGTAATTAACAGCTGCAGATCTGACTTCCTTTGCTGTTTGTACTTTTGCTAGTGCTTTGACCTTGGAAGTATTGTCACATATATTTCTAATTTTATCGTGCTTCGTACAAATTTCATTTTTCATTTACTTACTATGGGAGTCTCATGCTATTGCTAGTTATATATATATATATATATATGTATATGTATATATATATAAAACAGAAATTAACAACTGAATTTTATAGTGAGGGTGCTGAATTTGGTTGCTAACTTAATGCATTGATTATATTTTTGTGTAGTGGGATTGGCATTGTCAATGCCATTGAGGTTGTAAATGCATTTCCTGAGAAAGATGGCCTCCATAAATTTCGGGAGTGGATTGAGTCACCAGATCCCACCATCCTTAAAAAGTTTGATGCAGAAACAGGATCAACTGTGAAAAAAAGAGGGCCAAAAATTATTGACAATGGTTTGAAATGCTCAAAAAGCAATTTAGAAGAAGTCTCTGGATCTGACCTAAACATTGTAGAAGGTCAAGAGCAGCAGCAGTCTGTAACTTCCATGGACGACATAAAGCAGATTTTTATGGATAAGCATGTATTGATCATGTTGTCCGCCTTGTTATTTACTTGTCATTGCTCTTTTGTTTCATTCTTATTCTCTCTTCTCCTTTTAATAGAGAAATGTGAGCAAGAACTGGCATATTCCTCCTGTTTTCCCTAGTGAAGCAGTTGTCTCTGCTTACTTTTCTCCACAAGTGGACAATTCAACTGAGCCTTTCATATGGGGAAAGCCAGATCATTTTGTTCTTCGCAAGTGAGTTATTCCTTGAAATTTAGCTTCAGGGTCATAATGAGTTGTATCTTTTGAGATGATTGATGATCATTTTCATCTTTTGATACATTAAAAAAATAAAAAATGAAAAAAGAAAAAGAAAAGAAAAAGGAAGAGATTTTTTGGGTTTCCAGCTTGGGTCACTATGTAAATCTATCAGTTCTCATTACTTGAAGATTGTGGCCCCTCTTATAAAAAAAGATTCTGTCCTGTTAAAGTTTTCTTATAGTATATTAGCTTGAAGGGGTGGTAGTTTTATTATGTATAGTCATGCTATTAGTGTCAATACTTGGGCAGGCTTTTACATATTCCTTGTGCAACCTGGATTTATTTTTCTGGTGTTGGACAGGGCTTCTTGTTGGTATATTCAGTTTGCACATTCTACGTTCGGGCGTGATTTCTTTTCAAATAACTTTGTGAAAGCCCATGCCCACTTCTTCCTATTTATGGTTTCTAGATGCACGCCATATCATGGCTAACTCATGTGGTAAACTACAAATGATTAATCCAATCCAAGGACAGAATACATGCCTCCACAGCCAACAATGCACCCACATTTCTGACAGTATTCACAATCCTTACACTTTTTGACAAATAAAATTGAAATCTTTCATAGTTTTCTGACGAGCTTCTTTTTATTTCACAGATTGTGTTGGGAAAAGTTCGGGTGGGGTAACCAGAAGGCAGATGAGTTGCTAGTACCTGTTCTGAAGGAGTACGACAAACACGAGGTTAGGGACATTCACCTTCTCCCCCCCACCCCCAACAAACAAAAAAATAATAATAATCCAAGACAAATTGGCTCTCATCTCTATCATCACCTGCTACTAAATTAAAATCAGTTGGTGCACATAATCTGAGCGATATTTAGTTGGCTATCACACATCCCGGTCATTTATGATGTCATTCATTTACCCCTTATCTCTGAAGTTGGTGCTCACAAATATATGTTACTTGTTTGATGAAGACTCAATTGCGTTTGGAAGCATTTTACACTTTCAATGAACGATTTGCAAAAATTCGTAGCAAGAGAATTAAGAAAGCTGTTAAAGGAATCACTGGGAACCAGACCTTGGAGTTGATGGATAACCCCTTGCAAGAGGTTTCTAGGAGTAGAAAGAAAAGAAGGGCAAACCCTGTTGAACCTGGGGATAATAAGTCTGAAAAACCTTCAAATGAAATAGAGGGGAGTGATGTTGGGAACCAGAATTACTATATGGACAAATCATTACCCAAGCATTCAAGGAAAAGGAGGAATTCTGGAGAGCCTATTCCATCCATACCACCTGTGGAGACAGAAGGCAGACGAAGTCGCAACAGAGGATCACATGGGAATGGAAGAGGTGGAGGGAGATGGAGAGGTTATGGAGTAGGAAGAGGAAGGGGAAAAAGAAGTTCTGGTTTTGAACCACGTGAAAGCAGTGGTAGTGACACAGACGATGATGAGCAAGAAGTTCTTGTGGAGAATTTAGAAGTGCCAGATAAAGTGCGAAGGGTAAGCTACAGTCTTTTTCTGTGCTCTAACAATAATTTGCAGAAGTATCACCATCATGGAATTATGTGATTTACCATTCAGTTCAGATTGATACCTGTGATATGGATGTTGTCAGAGAGAATAAATTCTTGTAGTCTTTTCATTCTTGCCTTACCCAACTTTAAACAATTCATCTTTGCACTCATTTTCCTGCTTATATCTTTCAGTCGATGAGAATTCGGAAGCCTGTGAATTACACTGTGAATGACTTTATGATGGATGATGGGGAGAAGTCATCAGACCAGAGTGATAAAAAATGCTCTGCTGGCGAGGCAGTAGGACGAGATTTATCTTCAGCCCAGGGTGTATGTGAAGATGCTGCTGCTGGTCATAACGAAAGCAAACAGCATAATAATAATGCAGGAGATTCTGCTCATGAGGAGCACTTGCATATAGACTATCATGAAATGGGTGGTGGGTTTTGCACTGACGAATGTGAAATTGATCAGCCAGGTGTGAACCAATGTGGCGAGCCTTCTTTTGAGGCCGAGTTTTGTAAAGACTACCTCGATACGGGAGGTGGGTTTTGCTTGGATGAAGGTGAGACAGAGAATGACCAAGATGGAACTCATTGCCCAGCTACAGCTACTGGCTCGGGAAGTGCTGACCCAGACCCATCCCATCGCATTGATTTCACAAATGAAGCTGATCTTGATTTTGGTCCAGTTCAATCTAACTTGGGCCCCAAAGCTGCCTTAGATGGACTTCATGCCACAGGGAAGACAAATGTATATGATACCGAATCGAATCTGGACCTTCAAAATGCGTCAAGTAATGAGGGTAATTCGAAGGGGGATGTGTCTTCGCCGCGGAATACCACTGGAAAGACCTCCAACACTGTTGGAGGTCTAAGTGCTATGCCTTTTCTGAAAAGAAAGCGAAGAAAGAGCTAAAACCCCCCTGACATTCTGGTTTTCAAATAATTTTTTCTTTTCCCGTATTTTGTTTATATCTGATTTCCCCCTCTACTTTCCCCGGAACTTGTCAGAAAATCTAGTTAATGGTGAGGGCCAAGATTGCCCTTTTTTTTAAAGCTTCAAGGGAGGGAAGAATTGAGCTTAATCCTCTAATCCAGTTAAATAGGAAACAAATCAATGAACTTACAACTGTATTAAGAAGTGTAGCCGTTGAGGAGCAAATAATCAAAATTTGATCAAATGTTTTCTAGTCACAAAACCTTAAGAAGAGCAACAACCATCATCGATGGTGCATGACTTGACATGCCTTGATTTCACCTGAAAGCAATCAAAACTGATGTTCGGTGAATGGTGATACCCTACTTAACCTAACTACTCTTGACTAATTAATTAGTTTGATAATGACACACGATACGAAAGGATCTTAACACGTTAATTTATATATAATTAATATATTATACCAGAGATGCTATTCACACGTGATTTACCCTAAAGGCTAAAAGACGAGAAAAAGAGAGAGCAGCAATTTGTTTGGCATTATCCGTGTCCAACATCATTAAGACCTGCAAATCCGATCAGAGAAGAAGAAAAATAAATATCGCATTATTCCTCTGTGTGTGTGTGTGTGTGTGTAAAATCTTCTTTTAAGGACTAAACAAGCAAATCCGACACGTTTTACATACTTCCCCTTCATTGTCAAGTCAACAGCATCCAGTAACAGCTCGGTTCTGCCCTTGCATTATCAAGGTGTCTCTGTTTCTTTGGGTTTGAGCCAGAAAAAGATGAATGGGGGGTACAGTTACAGGGATGTGCTGCCATTCACGGCCATGGTGACCATGGAGTGCACCAGCGTGGGCTTAACCACACTCTTCAAGGCAGCAACGTTGACTGGGATGAGCTACCATGTCTTTGTTGTTTATTCTTATGCTGTTGCTGCTATTGTGCTCTTCCCTGCACCTTTTATCTCCCAAAGGTCTCTCTCTCTCTCTCTCTCTCTCTCTCTCTCTCCCCTACCATTGGTTTTACAAACTCCAACTAAACAGGTAAATTTGACACGAGCTAACAGTTTCTATGTTCCTGTTCATATGATTTGCAGATCAAAAGAGCTTCCTCCACTTAATTTTTCCGTACTGTCGAAAATTGGTCTTCTCGGGCTCATAGGGTACAGTTATTTCACACATGCAGCCATGATGATCTACAAAGCCAACCCATTATTTTTGTTGGATCAGTAAAGCTTATTTTTATTTACGGGAGAGTAAAAACTCAACATTTTCTCGTTCTTATTTCTTTTCTGACTCTATTTTTCAATTTGAATCGTTGTTGGGTTGGGAGTAGGAGTTCATCTCAGATCATGGGGTATGCAGGCATCAATTTCAGCTCTCCAACACTTGCTTCAGCCCTCAGCAGCCTGGTGCCAGCTTTCACCTTCATACTTGCCATAATTTTCAGGTTCTTCTCCACTCCTTCAATATAGTTACCAAAAATATCCTCACGTGCTTAAAAGATCATGTGGCCTCTATATACAAATAAAACAAAACAAAAAAAACGACTTTAAAAAAAGGTTGAAGAGGGTTTCTTTTTTAATCATGACAGCAAGGGTTGCTGTAACTCTGTTCTGTCTCGTTGCCTCCTTTGGTTGCCTGGAGAAAAACCTGCAATTGGTGCAATTAATGGAAATGCCAAACTAGAATCGGGAATGACCTTAATTCTATGAGCAAGTGCTTGGGCCAAAGTCAGTAACCAGCCAAGCTTGGTCAGACCCAACTTGCAGTAGTCACTACTGCATTCGATAGTCCTTTCCCAATAATTGACATTGTTTGATAATGATCACTTAACAAGTTTGGATGAAAAAATTATACTATTGATGTCATTTAATGTCTAGTCTTACCAGTTAAGATGGAGTCAAAATCTTTTAAGCATCGTGAAACACTAACTTACTTTCATATTCGTAAAGGTCTTTACCACGCCTTCACCTACCTCTTCCAGTCCCTGAAGAAACCATCAGAAACTTCGTTGCAGAGCTTCCTCAGGAAAAGACCTCCCCTTTTCCCTTTTCTTATTTTCTACTTCCTCCCACACCTCTCCATAGGATAGTTGAAGAGATTATTTTCTTTCATTTTCTTTTCATCTTCCCCCACCAACAATACCCTTCTCGTTTTTTTTTTCTTCCTACTACCTCCACCACCTCTCTCGCATACCCTTTATTACTTCTACTTTCAACACTATTATTACCACCATTTACCTCCAAATTAGTTACTTCCTTAACTTTTTAGCAGATTTCTAGAGTAATGTGCATATCCAAAATCCAATCATTTCAAATCTATATCTTGTAAAATCTAGGACACTTTCTTTTCCACTGACCACCTATAAATTAATGAGATATTGAATCTACTTTGGTCTACAAAGATGGGGTGGAAATCACCTTTTCGTTTGCTCCAATTTAGCAAACACCAACGCACCCCAAAACCCTCCGATAACATTCTCTTTAAAAGGGTGCATTTTCTTGAGACGCTCTCAAAGTCAAGAAACCATGAAACCAAAATCACTCATTTTTTAAAAAAACCAAAATCACTCCTGTGGTCCCATTTCCACAGAACTTATTTTTCCCATTTCTTTTGATTGTCATGCACTATTTTGACTGTTCTGAAGTGATTGTTAGGTTGGGGCCCCACATCTTTTACATATCTATATGCTTGTGAACTCACACTGGTAGATATGTGTATTTACTTTTATCATTCGCTCATCTCGTTTTTACCATTTCTTTTCCCTGTTGTTGGCTTTAAAAGAATGGAAAAGATGGATTTGAGAAGCTCGAGCGGCTTAGCTAAAGTTTTGGGCACCATGGTATCAATATCCGGTGCATTTGTAGTGACTCTCTGCAAAGGCCCGCCGATCATCATTACTCGGTCGTCATCCCTTTCACTTCATCCACCTATAAGCTCACTAAAATCAAATTGGGTAATTGGTGGCCTTCTACTTACAGCTGACCATATTTTGCTTCCACTATGGTACATTGTTCAGGTGGGTTTCTTTCTCATTACACAGGAACCCATTTTCAATATCTACATTGCATGAGATGTGCAAATACTGTAGATACGAAACTAGTCTGAAAGCTATGCTTTTTTATTTACAGGCACAAATTCTGATGGAGTACCCAAATGAACTAACCGTGATATTCTTTCACAATTTATGCGTGACCATCATAGCTGTAGTTGTAGGTTTGATTACAGAAGAAGATCCAAATGCTTGGAGATTGGAGCCAAATATAGCATTGGCCTCCGTGGTATGCTCGGTAAGAAGCTCACGCTCCATTCGTACTGTGAAATTTAAAGAACAAGGTAGCCTATGACCTTTCTTAAATCTTTTAATGTCTTCATCCTGCTTTTTCCTAGTCTAGGGACTCTTTGGGTCATTTTTGAACAATGCAGTTCATGCATGGGCATTACGCGTGAAGGGGCCTCACTATGTCGCAATGTTCAAGCCCTTGTCCATTGCCATTGCTGTTGCCATGGGCGTTATGTTCCTTGGTGATACTCTCCATCTTGGCAGGTACAAAGACAAATAAAGCCCTTTCCTTTTCAGTTCTAATTAGAGAAAAGATATTTACAACTATAAATTATGCAACCGTAAATTATGCAACCGCCGCATAATTCTTTAAAAAAAATGAATAAAAAATGAAATTCACATAAAAAAAATTAATTTTTTAATAATAGACTCTACTCTTTTTCAAAAAGATTACATTGCGTTTATGTACTTCACAATTATACGTAGAATTATTCATTCCAGTTAACCCTCAACACCCCAAAAATCCAAAAATAAGTCAACTATTGTTGATTTTCTTAACGTCATTGCATGGTTTTTCAACTTGTCTTCCTTTAGAAAACTAGTTTGGATACCCAAACTCAAACTATTTAATCTCATGTCATCTTTTTTTTTTTTTTGATAAATTCATCTCATATAATCATTACAATTTTCACAAATTTTTACATAAAATATAATAAATAATTTAACTTTTTCAAATCTCAAAACAAAATTAATTTTAAAAAATTATATTCAACTTTTAACAAGACATCTCATCTCATTTGAACTGTGTAACGAAATTAAATATAAGTCCAATACATAAAGAACTAAACAAATGCTCTTGTTGGCTCACAGTTTGTTTTTATCGATTCAATTACCACTTTTCTACTTTTTACAGTCTTGTTGGAGCAACAACAATATCAATCGGCTTCTATACTGTAATATGGGGAAAAGCAAAAGAAGATATGGGTGAAGACTCAGGAGTCCGTAGCCTGGAATCACCATCTAGCCCCCAAAGGGTCCCTCTATTGCAGAGCTATAAAACTGTAAGTGGTAGAGAGAAAACGCAAGCGATTGTGTAAAAAACATGCTCTAAGTGTGCAGCACCTAGTTGCATTATACAAAATCATATGGACTTGCCAGTGGCCACTAGTCAGAGCACATCAAATATTACGTTACACCCCAACCTCTCCATCTCTAGTCCAAACCCACACACAGTGGAGAGATCACTTTCTGTCGTCCAAATTTCCAGGCTCATCCAAATTTCTCTCCATCAAGCACATACTCCTGTCCTTTCACCCATCAGCAAAGTTCGTGATGAAACATCCTGCTCGTGTGAGGCATCAGCGGTGTTTATAACATATTAACACGTCGATAAATTCAATTGGAATAAACGGAGTCCAACCTTTCTATATTATTAGCATCCTAGCAGGGAAAGAAGCACATTCGTATCTGGTGCCATGATACAATAATTTAAGTCAAACACCAAGATTTCATTTACCAAGACGAGGTGGACATGCAAACTCAGATTTATGACATTCGCTTGTCATGAACTGTCTGCATAAAGACATTGTAATTGTTGATCAAACATATATCTCATTCTACTATGATTTGTTGGGATATAAAACAAACAAAAGATGAAAAATCGAAAATCACATGGTGTTTCTGGATCTAGTAAAACCCAGCTTCATCTCCGTACTATTTTCCACTCGTTAAAACAAAGTTCAGAATGCCCATGAACTTAAATCCAAACTTTAATTGAATAATGCAAACCCCAGCCTCACGTTGCATTTCTGTGGGTCCAAGAAAAGATGAACAAATGAACTACGAGTGCAGCTACTTGAACAGGATCTTCTTTACCTTTCCCCCAACGGAACTCTCCACCTTCCCCACAATCTTCATTCAAGTTTTGAGGTCATCAGACATTGCAGAAGGTATGCAATGCGTTGTCAGAATATCTAAAGTTGCTGCTTTGGCATTCTTTGTACGTAGGACCACTATCTGCACAAAGTTTTAGTACTTGTGTAAGTTGAGAGAATGCACATGGGTACATGTGTGTGTGGTGTTTGGGGGAGGGGGGAGAGAGAGAGAACCTGTTGGTACTCTAGATCAAACTTTAGATATTCATCATCACAACTCTCTACCATGCTGGCCAAGCTCTTAAGATTTTTCACAGGTTTACCATTGAAAGCAAGAACCTAGAAATACAAAAGATGAAAAGAAAGATATTAACAAGTGCATATAAAAGTTACTTCCACAATGTTCCATTACAGTGTCTTGTACACATATTTCCCCGACCTGAGTATTGACGATATCCTCATACCCAATATTGATGTCAGCCACAAGAACCTAGGACAAATTTTGAGGAAAGAAGCAATGAGTTTTCTGCATTACCTGAGGTGAACTGACATAAAATGGGGAAAATGATGAGAGAGAGAGACTACGAGAGAAACCTGAGAAACTACAACAAGCTGTTCGCCTACTGATTCTGCCATTGCATGTAGATGCTTTTCTAAAAGCTTTACTGGAGCATCAAAATCATAATCCTTTCCGTACTGGACATGGTGAAAAAACCAAGCAGTTAAGAAGTAACAGAGAAATCTCTCCTATTGACCCAAGCATAAAGCTCATTTGAATTAGGATATCACATTTCAATTGAAAATCAGAACAAGTTCCACGCCCTTAATATTATATACTAATATTCTATGTATACAAATGATTCAACAATCAGAGCATTTGTGATTGACACAACGTGCAGAAATTTATAAAGAGAATAAGCCTCAACTTGTGTAGGATCTCAGATGCATCCCAACCACATTCATTATATTAATTTGAAAAGCGACACAGAGCTTCTACTTGCACTTGTCAATTTCATGGGGCACGCAGGTAATTGAAACACATAATCAACGAAGGGCCCCTTGAGTATTTGGCCACCAGCTAAATGTTGTACCTGATATGATTGAGCATACAATAAAACCTAGAGGTTACACAACTAAACATCCCCCAAATCGCATTCTAAAACCTAGCAGTTCATACTTCTCATTAAAATTACTCTATCAATGTAAGTTCTAGAGTCCTATAGAGCTGAAAGTATTAGAACAAACAAAAGAAAAAGGTTGCCCAAGCGCACACCGATGTGCATAAAAACCCAATAAATGCTTACATCCAGACTCCAGTTCTCTAATAATGCAGCACAGAATCAATAAAGAAAAAAACAGAGAGAGAGAGAGACACACACACACACACACCTCAGAACGGAGATAGGGAACAGATATTGCGGTAAAAACAAATCCACCAATTATGAAATAAGAAGGAGGTCTGCCCTTGATGTGTGCTGGGATGAGCCGCTTGTGAGTAGCAAGTCTAATGTTGAATTCAAGGACCTCCGAATCACGAAGAACCTTTACTAAAGCATAATCCCCAGTGTATTTTTGAGACACAAGATAACTGAAACCAATGCGCTCTCCATGCCTGAATGGAACTAAAAAAGAATAACAAAAGCAAACCTTAATAGGCATTATAGGATGGAGAACATCTGCATAAGACGGCAACATCATCTTCAGATGACATCTTATACAAGAGAGTGTGAGCTGCAGAGCCTAACTAATCCGGACAAGCTTCAAATGTTATTATCATCTACACACTTTAACACGAATATTCAGGCCTCAACCAGAGAATAGCAACTGTTAATCCCTCTGAATACCGACTTAATGAATCTGTTTTCTGAGCCATTTTCTGATCCTCTGTGGATTACTTAATTTAATGATCAGATATGGCAGTAGATGGGTCAAATGCTGTAATCACATGACCAACATCTCAGCAAGCTGATTTAGTTTAGCCGCTAACTAAAGCTAAATTTCTACATATGTTCAATTTCTAGCACCTCCTCTCTCACTCTTGTATGCACCCAGAACCCTTATGAACGGATATTAAGCCATGCAAGCATCCAGAAAGTTTGTAGGCATCACACTTTTGACAGTCACGTGATGGTGTTTTCCAAAAGAGCGTAAAATAAACCTTAAATGCACAAGAAAACTTAGAAAAAAATTCCAGTTAATTAAGTTCTAAGGGGTTTCTATAGAAGATTATCATTTGTAATTTTATTGATCGTCGTAGTAAACATTTTTCAAGTCCTGCTCTTGAGACCAGAACAGACATAAAGGTAGAATCCAGTGCACATGAAAAACATACAGAATACATTACTACAACAAATTCTGATCTTAAATTATCATTTCTTTATGGAAGAAAGGGGTGGGGGTGTACCTGTTCCATCATTAGCAATATTAACCCCATCGAAACTCAAGATAACATCAGAAGGCTTCAGAACCTGAGATTCAGGAGCTGTGGGTTCGATTCTTCTGATTCGTACACCCTTCTGATTTGGTGCCATTCCCATTGCCATGCATAGATCAGGGTTTTCCATCTTCTGCCACTCAACTCCAACAATTGGGAACCCTACCAATTTGAGGGAATGAAAATTAATTCGATCATTCCAATGAACAGACAACAACCACAAAGTTCAGCATTTTCCCCATTCCACAGTTGCTGAACAATGTGCAGGAAGAGGACGACAATAAACAGAATTTCTGCAACAACTTCATACATAGGTATATAATTTTTGAGGTTATTTTCAGGTAAAAGGAGATTTAATCGAAGTATAACACCACCAAGAGATACCTGTATATGCCCCATTCTTTTCATAATCTTTAATGAAGTGCATAATAACTGGTGTTGGTATGACGTAACCAATGTTCTCCGCATCTTCATGTTTAAGAGACTGAAAAGCAATACCCACGCACTTCCCCCTATCGTTAAACGCAGGCCCACCAGAATTTCCAGAGTTTATTGCAGCATCTATCTGGGAAAAAAGTAAGTCAGAGAAAAGGGACGGCAAAGGAATATGTCAATAAAACGTCATATCTGAACTCAAAGTAAGTCTAAAGGAAGGGAGCTTCTGTAACCTGTAATCCGAGAAGTTCTGTTGACCCGTGAACATAAGAAAGTATCTCTATGCGAGACACAACACCACTTGTCACAGAGATCGTGTCACCCCCAATTGGATAGCCGACAACAGTTACGGCATCTTGGAGTGCAGGCAAATCTCCAAACTCCACGGGTGAAACTCCCTCCCAGAACTCATCGTCACTCACCGTCAGCATTGCTGAAGAATTGCGGAAAAGGAAAGGAAAATTTCCCTTTCAATTAAATAGCGCACGAATTCAAACCAAATCTTTGTATGAGTCACCGACACTCTTCAAACATTCATTCAATTAAACCAGACTCTAAGATCGCATAAGCATTGCAGTAGCATAAATGCATGAACCCTTAACAGTTTTAGTCACCAAACATGGACATTTTCTTTATATTCTATATTACACCGGCGTCTTTAATATACACATTCGAACAATATGAAAATTAGGACTTCTGCAGTATCTTATTGACTAAAAACCGAAGATGGAAAAAAGAAAACTTCATCGAACACCTATAACTATAACCTACCTGGTTAGCAAAGCAACACTAATTTGATAGAACCATAGTCCTGTCATCATAATCATCACTTTTTTTTTTCTCTCTCTCTTTCCTTAATGGTACAAGATCCCATTATTTATGTTTGTTAAAAATGCAACTCGATCCCTAAACAAACCAAACTCAGGTACGAAATTAGTTTAAAATCAAGTGAAAAGCCCAAATTTCTCATTACCAATATCACACTCGGTCCCAATTGCCAACACCGTAGCCAAGTACTTGGTATCTGAACCCCGCTTCTTCAACTTCACCTGTGTATGGTGCTCCACCGAATGCGCATTGGTCAAGACCCTTCTCCCCCCAATGATAAACCCACTACTGCTCGAGCTGTATTGCCTCTTCCTCTGCCACATCAGCGAGAAATTGGGCTCCGTGTGCACACAAAACACCTTCACCACCGCGTCCATGGAGGGCACCACCTTAACCACGGTCTCCCACCTTACTGTCTCAGAGATAACCGCAGTGGTGGTGGTCGTCGATGTCGTTGCGAGGGCGAAGTCTCCGTTTTGGTCGGCGTGTCTGGAGCCCCGGCGTTCGGGTGAAGCCGCTATGTTGGCCCGGGGGTCGTTCTTCTTGACCTTAGGGGGACGGCCACGACGGCGCAGAGAAGGCGGTGGGTTGTTTGTGTCCGTAGTGGGTTCGGTGGCAGGGATAGGGACGGAGACGGAGGCAGAAACGACGTCGTTGGCTGTTGCAGTGGTGGTGTATTGGAAGTCCTTGGTTTCTTCGGCCGGGGTTTTGGGTTTACGACCGCGTTTCCGTTTATTTTCGCCCATTTGTATTTTTGGGGGAGAGAGTACCGAAATGTGTTTTGGAGAGTATAGCTGCCGCTGTTTCTTCTAGGTGAAAGAGGGTGGGCGGGGACACTGGGAGATTCGCTGCATCCTGTCCGAGTAAGGAGCAGGACAGCAGCCAGTATGAGGGCGAGAGAGCGAGGATGGGGCCTAAAAGTAACTGGGCGGGCAAGTGAGAAATAGCCCTACTGGTTCCAAATTATCCGGGGGCAGGGAGAAAAGCCCATTTGGGCCTGCCCATTCCAATGTCAATCTACTCGTCTAAAATTTTGGAGTATCAAGAATACTTCAATATTCTCGTAAGAGTTTTGTTACGTATCAGTAAATTTATACATTAATCTACATATTAATATTAATTCCTTCATATTTAAAATTTAAATTAGTATTATTTTTGATAAAATCTATTTTTTGACCAATCACATTACATTTATGCACATATTAGTGCACAAATATGCTTGCAATTAAATTTTTCATTCTCATAATACTCTACTACTATTTATTATTTAAAAAATCTAATTGTAAGTATAATTACGTACTAATATATACACCAATCTAATATGATTAGTCAAAAAATAAATTTTATTGAAAATTTAAATATAAAGAAATTAATATGGGTACGCAAATTAGTACGCGATTTTATTTGTACGTAGCAAAACTTTTATTGCTTTATTATTATTTTTTACTTACTTTTTAATATTATTTATTACTTTTCACTATAATTTAATATTTTATTATTACTTTTTCAATACTATTCATAATTCTTCTCAATATTTTTTACCAACCAAACGTACCCAGGCGGGCAGGTAAGAAATAAGCCTACTATAGATCATGGTTATTACGGCAATTCTTTTTAATATGGAGGGAGAGATCAATGGTTAGAGAGTAGCATGAGGTGGCATGTGTGAGTGTCAGATTAATTACCAGGAGGCAGCTAGATTGGGCTGGAGTTGAGATGGATTGAGGAGAAAAAAGAAAAATAGAAAAATAAATCTTACAAACGTAATGGGGAGAGAATTAAGAGGAATGAATCAGAGGAAGGGAAGACACAAATTAAAGGGCAAAAAAAAAAAGGAATTTGAGTATTTTTTTTTTTAAGAGAGAAATATGCACATTCTCATTAATTAGCAATATTACAAATACTGTTCTTTCATCAAGAGATTAGAAATAGATGGAGGAACTTCTTCTATCCAACAATGAAAGTTTTGCTTTTGTTAAAAGCCATCCAAGTGGCCTGCTGCACATGCACCGAACGCATATGCATCGTTTGATATTTTGTTTTTATTAGGCACCCATCCCATATTTTCAGCAGTAAATTGCTACACCAAAATTAATTAGCAGCTTGTTGAAGAGAACTTCTTCTATAAATAGGAGAGTTCTGATCTGCAGAGAAGATATGGGTGAAGAGAGAAAGAGGGACGTGAGAGAGAAATAGAATTTTGTAGAGTGTTTTCTAAATCTCGTACAAATTCTATAAAAGAGGTTCCAGTGAACGTAAGCAATTTGTTGAACCACTTTAAAATTATTTTGTGTGATTTTTGGACAGGCCGAAGGCACAACAATTGGTATCAGAGCTCTGGTTCGAGCTGTCCGAAAATTCAAGTTGGTCAAAATCAAATTTTGACAACTCCAAGGTGTTCCTCGCGTTGAGACGAATCCGTTGCCACAAACGGAATCGAAAACAGAGGTCGAAGGAGCCCACACGCGCCCCTAGAAGATCAGTGCGTGCATCTGCTGTAACTCATGCGCCACCACGTGCATCGGAGGTTGAAGACAACTGATCCACATGCGCTCCAGAGGAGGAAGACGCGTGTCACACACGTGTCCCACGCGCCCTCAAGCACCCTACATAGGTTCAGCGCGTGTAATACACGTGCCTCACGCGCCCTCACGCGTAAACAGTGCTGAAGCACGTGTTCCCCAGACAGATCAGAACCGTCCATTTTTCAGATCCATTTTGGGCTTGATCTAAGCCATCTGGAGTCCGATTTCAAAAATTAAATAGTGCTTTCCAACTATTTGGATCGTTCTGGACTCATCCGTACGGTTGGAATTTTGAAATTTTGAGTCTAAATTTTCTAAATTCAAATGGAAAGATCTGGAAGAGACATTGAGTTCTGAAAATGCCAGTAGTTCCGGGCGTCGGTCCACTGTGTCAAATGCCAAGTTTGAAATTGAGAAATTTGATGGAAAAAGCAACTATCGAACTTCTCAACTTCAGCATGTGGCAGTGTGAAATCATGGACGTTTTGATCCAACAAGAGTTGGATATTGCGTTGGGAGGAAAGTCAGATGATATGACTGATCAGGATTGGAAGAAACTTAATACTCAAGTTTGTAGTACAATCCGATTATACCTTACCAAAGAACAAAAGTATTTTGTCATGAGAGAGACAAATGTTAGGGTACTTTGGCAGAAATTGGAGGATAAGTTCATGAAGAAGAGCATTGAGAGTCGTTTGCACTTGAAGAAGAAGCTCTTCAGATTCCAATTTCGTGAAGGTATTTCAATGTCTGAACATATGAATAGTTACAACCAAATTCTTGCTGATTTGTTAAACTTGGATGTTGAAATCCAAGATGAAGATAAAGCTTTACTTTTGTTAAATTCCTTGCCTGATACATATGATCATTTAATTACTACTCTATTGTATGGGAAGGAAAGATTAGTTTTGAAGATGTATCTAGTTCTCTAATTAGCAATGAGTACCGTAGAAAAGATAAACAGATACAACAAGATATATCAAGTGAAGCTCTAACAGCAAGAGGGAGACCACAGTCAAGGTATCCCAGAAAGAAGAACGGTTTTCAATCGAAAACCCGGGCCACATCACGTGGTTCATTAGTTGGCAGAAAACTCGCAAGAGACGAGTGTTCCTTTTGTCGCAACAAATGACATTGGAGGAAAGATTGTCCCAACCGGAAGGGACAACAGCAGAATCAACCCTCCACAGCCAATATCGTGGACAAAAATGATGATTCCGATTTTTCTTTGATAAGTGCATCATCCATTTGTCATTCCGATGAATGGATTATGGATTCCGGATGTACCTATCACATGTGTCCCAATCAGGACTGGTTTACTGACTTCACAAAGATCGAGGGTGGAGCAGTACTTATGGGCAATGACAGTGCCTGTAAGACTCAGGGAATAGGTAGCATTCAGTTAAAGCTGCACGATGGCAGCGTCAAGACTCTGACAGAAATTCGGTACGTTCTGGACTTGTGGAAGAATCTCATCTCACTGGGATCTCTGGATTCAAAGGGATTTAGAATCGCCATTGAAGACGAAACTCTCAAAGTACTAATGGGAGTTCAAGTGTCAATGAAGGGCTTGAGGCGAGGAAACTTGTACTTCTTGCAAGGAAGTACTGTTGATGGAAGAGCTTCCACAGGCTGTGAGAAGCTAGATGGGACTGATGATGATACCACTAATCTTTGGCATATGCGTATGGGACACGCAGGAGAAAAAGCTTTGCAAACACTGGTGAAGCAAGGCTTACTCAAAGGTGCCAAGATTGGTAAACTGTCTTTCTATGAGCACTGTGTATTGGGGAGCAGAGGCGGATCAAGTTTGGAACCGTAGTACACAATACACAGAGAATACTTGACTATGTGCACTCCGATGTTTGGGGGCCTACCCAAAATACATCTTTGGGAAGTAAACATTGGTTTGTAACTTTTGTTGATGATTATTCTCGTCGTGTGTGGGTGTATACGATGAAGAATAAAGATGAAGTGCTGAAAATCTTCCTTGATTGGAAGAAAATGGTTGAAACTCAGACTGGCAGGAAGATCAAGCGGCTCAGATCTGATAATGGAGGTGAGTACACTTCAGACCTCTTTATGGAAGTATGCCGGAGAGAGTGAATTGTCAGACATTTCACGATACGAGGTACACCGCAGCAGAACGGTGTGGCAGAACAAATGAATCGTACTTTATTAGAGAAAATGCGATGTATGTTGCTGAATGCTGGATTAAGTAATAAATTTTGGGCTGAAGCTATGACATATGTCTGCTACCTCATCAACCGACTACCCGCAGCTGCCAATGACGGGAAGACACCCACTGAAATGTGGAGAGGTACACATGCTAATGATTATGACTCTTTACACGTTTTCGGATATCCTGCTTACTATCATGCTAAAGAAAGTAAGCTTGATCCTAGAGCCAAGAAAGCAAAATTCTTGAGCTTTAGTACCGGTGTAAAAGGGTATAGACGCTGGTGCATACAGTCCAAAAAGGTGATCATCAGTAGAGATGTAACATTCAACGAATCTGAAATACTTAAGTCACATAATCATAAAGATTCCAGTGAAGGCAGCCATGATAACGAAACACCTGGTGATTCGCAAAAGGTGGAGTTTTCCACTCGAAAGGATTCAGGAGAAACAAATGGAGAGCACAGACAAGATGAGGTTGATAGTCCAGTCACTGTACCTCCAATACAACCTGAATCAATAGCAACCAACAAACCGAGACGAGAGAAACGTATACCGTTACGTTTTGCAGACTATGTGACTTATGCATTACCAGCTGAAGGGGGTGAGATCTCAATCACTTACAGAGAAGCCATACAGTCCAGTGAACAAGTTGAATGGACAAAGGCGATGAATGAAGAGATACAATCTCTTCACCAGAACCAGACTTGGGAGCTTGTGCCGTTTCCAAAAGGAAAGAAGACAATTGGCTGTAAGTGGATCTTCAATCAGAAAGATGATCAAGCTGCTAAAAATGGAGTGCGATACAAAGCTAGGTTCGTAGCCAAGGGCTACGCTCAAACAGAAGGAATTGACTACAGTGAAGTATTCTCTCATGTTGTGAAGCATTCATCCATTCGGATATTGCTAACTTTAGTTACACAATATGATCTTGAGTTAGCACAGCTTGATGTAAAGACAGCTTTCTTACATGGTGATCTGGAAGAAGAGATTTATCTGTCTCAACCAGAAGGATTCAAAGAAGCTGGCAAAGAAAATTGGGTATGCAGTCTGAAAAAGTCTGTCTATAGCTTGAAGCAGTCACCTCGGCAATGGTACAAGCGTTTCGACCGCTTTATGATGAATCTGAAATACACTCGTTGCCAATACGATCATTGTATATATTTCAGAAAACTTGCAGATGAATCTTTCATTTATTTGCTTTTATATGTAGATGATATGTTAATTGCATGTAAAAGCAAGGGGGAGATAGATCGCTTAAAAACTTAGTTAAGTAATGAGTTTGAAATGAAAGATCTGGGAGAAGCACGAACAATACTGGGGATGGAGATCAGCAGAAATAGGGTGAAAGGTACAATTCACCTTACTCAAAAGCAGTATCTGAAGAGAATACTGCAACGATTCAACATCGACTCGAAGACGAAGCCGATGAGTACTCCTATGGCCCCATATTTCAAGCTTAGTGCATTGCAGTCTCCTAAAACCGATGAAGAGCGGGACTACATGAGGAATGTCTCATATGCAAGTGTTGTTGGAAGCTTAATGTATGCCATGGTGTGTACACGACCTGATATCTCCCAGGCCGTTAGCTTAGTTAGTCGTTATATGCATAATCCTGGAAAGGTTCATTGGCATGCGGCTAAGTAGATTCTACGGTATATTTCAGGGACCGTAGATGTTGGTTTGAAGTTCGAAAAGAGTGAAGATAGTCTAGTAACTGAATATGTTAACTCAGACTATGCAGGTGATCTTGACAAACGCAGATCGACAACTGGATATGTGTTCACTATGGCTGGAGGACCAGTTAGTTGGCGATAAACTCTGCAGTCGACAATTGCACTATCATCAACTAAGGCTGAATACATGGCTGTAACAGAAGCCGTGAAAGAAGCTATTTGGTTACAGGGATTGGTAACAGATTTGGGCTTTAAGCAGCAAGAGGTTGCCGTTTACTATGACAGTCAGAGTGCAATTCATTTGGCCAAGAATCAAGTGTATCACTCTCGAACAAAACATATAGATGTCCGATTTCATTTTGTACGTGAAAATATTAGAAGAAGATGACATTAAACTTCAGAAGATTGCACTGAAGATAATCCAGCAGATATGTTGACGAAAGTCGTCACAGGGATCAAGTTCCAACACTGTTTAGACTTGATCAGTATTGTACACTGCTGAGCACCGTCGGGTGCATTAGAGCGTATTCAATAGCAGAAGTATCTCATGTCAAAGAAAGATGTGCATTCATTTGAAGAATAAATCAGTTTGCAAGCAGCATTGTATGGTACACTTGAGTGGAGGGGGTGATTGTTGAAAGCCACCCAAGTGGCCTGCTGCACATGCACCGAATGCACATGCACCGTTCGGTGCTTTGTTTTTATTAGGCACCCATCCCATGTTTTCAGCAGTAAATTGCTGCACTGAAATTAATTAGCAGCTTGTTGAGGAGAACTTCTCCTATAAATAGGAGAGTTCTGATATGCAGAGAAGGTAGTGGGTGAAGAGAGAAAGAGGGACGTGAGAGAGAAATAGAATTTTGTAGAGTGTTTTGTAAATCTCGTACAAATTCTATAAAAGAGGTTCCAGTGGACGTAACCAATTTGATGAACCACTTTAAAATTGTTTTGTGTGATTTTTGGACAGGCCGGAGGCACAACAGCTTTTCTACAGCCAACTGGGCAAGAAAGTGAGTCACTTCATTACATTCTCTATGAACAAATGTTGCATACCACTCCTTTTTGGCTCTAAAGACTAATTTGATATTTTCCACAATCTGTCCATAATGAGCCATATTAGTCCTCTTTTGTTGAAGTGTAGTTAGGACTGAAAGTGCATCCACTTCAAACAACACCTTTGAGAAACCCATCTCCAAAGACAATTCAACAGCCTTTCAAAAAGCCAAGCATTCAGCTACAACAGCTTGGTATACTCCAGTTTGTTGCTCACACGCAGATGCCATAACCTCTCCTTTACAATCTTGAAGGATAACCTCAATACCTATCTTGTGCTCCTTACTCTACACTGCAACATCAAAAATAGCTTTAAAGTGGGGTCCCTTGGTACAACCCACTACTGCCCCTCTCAGAATTTTGGACCGCCCTCTGTTTATTTTGAGTCTCTTTTGCTTCTTTATATTCCCCCAAAGCAATAGTGCATCTCCCATCACTCGATTAGGACTTAAGAAAGAGTCTTCAAACAAAAATCTGTTTCCTTCTATACCAGATACCTTTAATAATTGCAAATGTCTCCTCCAGTTGATCCATCTTCAACACACTAAACATATGTCTCTACAGTTCCAGGAAATCTTCTTCTTGACAGGCCATCTTGTGGACTGAACTCCCTCTCTCTGCCCATGCATCCAGTTCTTGGTTCCTAGATGTTTCATCTTTTCTTCTTGCATTGAGCCAAGTGATATGTACTTTTTACACTAAAAGCTACATCTTTAGTATAATTCCAGAACATTCTGTCCTCCCCACCCAGTTTACTCAATGGCAATGAACAATGAGTTGCGCTTCCTCAAAATTAAAAACTTCAGCAATTATATCCGGATTCCAACTCTTTGACTCATCTGTAATCTGCTTTTCCACATGTGCATCATAATTCAGAAGCTTTACAGGAGATTGGACAGTGAATGAAGTACTTGGTCTTGGTATCCATTTGTCGCCCAATATTTTTATCCTTTTTCCATTCCATGATACTCTCCATATCAAGCCATCTTTCAACAATCCAATTGAATTCTATATACTCCTCCAGATCATAGATGTAGTTGTACATCCTAGCCGTGATTCAAGTTATAGTTGCTTATTTTTGAAATATTTCACCTTATACACTCTAGCTACAATGTATTCCTCGTTTGGTTACATAGTTCAAATGTGATAAGATTGGATGTTTTGTTAAAATTTGAATAAAATCTTGTTATAATATAATTTTTTAATATTAGTTTTGTTTTGAGATTTGAAAAAATCGAATTATTTATTATATTTTATGTGAAAATTTAAAAAAATCATAATGATGAGATGAGATATGATAAAATAATTTAGATTTAGATAAACAAACGAGACCAAATTTACATAAGCTTTGTACTAGCTATTGAGGATTATAATGATCCTTATCTAGCTGGGGAATGTGTCTATTTTGGTTTTCGCAAACGTGGGGATAAAAGAAAAAAAAAAAAAAGGTAATATTGTTGTTTCTGTGAATATAGAATAATGGAAATTTACGTTTTGCACTTTCACGTTAAGTAAATTAATTATATATTAATTTAAACCGCGATAAAGCAATTGCCCTTGTGCGATGAAAACGAAATGCAAAACAAGCTACACTTGGATTACGTTATAAGATCAGATATGTTATGCATTTGATATAATAATCTATTTTTCATATAAAAATACTAATTACAAGTCACTGTTATTGCTATGAATAGACATAAATTTCTTAGATGGACAAAGCTGCCAAACTGGTTTGGGAGAAAGGGGTAAGCACCTACTAACGTGCATGTTAATAATTGGATGACTGCTATAGTTACAAAGAGATTATATAAAAATAATAATATAAACTGACGTGATTTTATGTAATTCGTTAGATCTATTTTATAATAAAAATAATTTTATAATTTAACGAATCACAAAAAGACACGTTAGTTTATAATATTACTTTTATATAATCTATTTGTAATTAAAATATTTGTCTAATAATTGATATTACATGCGTACTACCACTTTTCCCTCATGTTAGCTAGGAATCAAAAATAGATAAAATGGAAGTGGAACCATTAATGTCTTAAATTTTGATACTACATTTACGTGATTTGACAATATACCTATATTTACAAAATCACGTAATATTTTATTTTAGATAGTACGTCGATCCTAATCAACGGGTCAAGTAAAGTCCGATCAATAGTAAAACATTAATGGGTTAACAATTTTTCTCTGAGCTAGACATCGAGTATTGGTCCAAATCAGATCGATCATAGCTCAAGTTTCATTGAAAGTTCACAAAAAAAAATTATAATAAATTCCTATCAACTTAGGTTATTGAACCAGATAACCACAAAGGTGGTAATTACTCCACACCAAACAATAGACGTGGACTCCTCACCTACCTATTGAAATCCTGTATAAATTTGTAGTAAAATACTAAAATCTCAGGTTTGTGCAACCGGCTCCCCCACACGAAACAAAGACCCGAGCCAAACCCGATGGCGATGGCTGCTATATATGTTTCAGATCATGTATAACGTCAGAGCTTCCTGAATTATGCATGCAGCAGGTAACATTAGGAAGCAAAAGATCCAGTCCGTCCGTTTAAATTATATTTATATCATATATTAAACAAATTAAGCACCCGAAGCTATTTAACGCATGCACGTCATTGACGCCGAGTGTCTCTGCGTACGTGTGCGAGGACGTACGTACGTTGTTCTAAATCTCAATATTCTCTTAAATATTTAAGAGAAATAATTTGTATAAATTTTAAATATATAAGTTATATACAAATTTTTATAAAAAAAATTAACCTCTTTTAAAAAAAATATAAAAAAAATTATTTTTTATTAATAAAAATTATTTTTTTATAAAAAAACTTATCTATTTGAAAGTATCTAACATTAATATTTAATATTTAATAAATTGGCAGGCCGTACTCGTTATCAGGATGAGCTCAGAAAGAAGGAAAGAAAGAAGATTTAGGTTAGGATAGGATAGCATGAGGCTAAGGAATTTTTTGATCTGTACTTGATCGCCCATTGATTCGGTCCATGCCTGCATGCATGGAAATTCCGGCCTACTGTCCTTCGCATGCATGTTTCATACCTTTCTGTGGTCCTGGCCTTTGAATATATAATATCACACGAAAATATACCATTCCAACTTGATGCAGCTTCTAGATGGGTAATTCGTCGCTCGACGATTTTGAAAGGAGTTAAGGTAAGTTTGGTAAGTTGAAGAGACGTAAAATTTGTATCTTATTATTATAATTTTTTTAAAAAAAATTTATAGAAAATATAATAAATAATTTAATTTTTTGTTTAAATTTAAAATAATAATATTAAAAAAATAATATTTTAAATTTTTATTTAAAATTAAAAATTCTTATCTCATTATCCAAATCTATCATGTCGCTTCGAAGAATTAAATAAATGTGTATAATATAAGTGATACAAGAAGTGGCCGAGGAGAAATAATTAGGAAGATGAGATTAGGGGTGAATTTAATCTAGTCCAGTCGATCTGGAGAGGATTTTTGAGATTGGATTAAAACTCCTTTCATCTAGGATTTTTTCATCTTGGTCCGAACCGAACACCCATAGGGACTGGACCATACCTGTAGCTATCGGTCTGGTCGGTTCAGCCCAACTTTTTTCATTCTTTTCTTTTTTTACAAATAAATTAATAAAAAATTATTTCAGTTACTAAAATTAAAATGAAATGAATTATTAATGTGAATTATGTAATTAACTTATTAAAATTATATTTAACTATAATTATATTTATGATCATTTAGACTTTAGTATGCATAATTATTAATAATGTATTTTATTAAAAGCTAAAATTCTAACATTTTATATATGATCAATGAATATCAAATAACTTTATTGCACATAGATTATTCATACTTGCTTGTGACTTAGGTATTTTAAAAAAAACCTAATTACTTTAATTAAGTACAAACAGTAGAGTATGTATGAATGTATTATATATGTATATATTTTTTTGATACATTTAGAGGGTTTCGAAATCCAAACCTCCATTTTGGAGGCTGGGGGTAATGCAAATCAAGCCACGGACCTTTGATTATATATGTATCTACATATATTATCATATGATTTATGATACTATATTAATTGATAACATATATTTTTTAACATTTTATAAGGTCAATGATAATATATTAGATGAAAATTACATAATTAATTTATACAACTACTATATAAAATAATATTATATATATATATATATTTTAAAATATATATATACTAATTTGGTCGGTTTCAGTCTAGTCTGGTCCAAAAAACACAGACACCAGGATCGGACCAAACCCCTTCTATCCCATAAATGATGGACTGAAACTGACTACAAGAATTTTCAATCGGATCCAATCTGAACCAAACCATTCAGTTAGTCAGTTTTTCTAGTTCAGACTAAAAATTCTTCAGCCCTAATTGAGATTTAAAGCGAAAATTGACATGTAGGTAATAAATTAAAGATTTTCCTAAGATAGCTAGGTATAATAATATATAAGAGCAGATTGTATAACAGCTAGATCCAATGGTGGACCCACGTTGTACTGAGGGGGTTATGGCTAGGGATGACAATATGTGACACAACTCGTTAACTCAACACGATAATAGCGGATTTCGATTTAATCTTAACGAGTTCAGGTCAAAACGGATTAACTCGTTAAGACATGATTGTTTAACGAGTCAACCCGTTTTAACAATCCGTTAAGAAAGTTAAAATTACAATTATACCCTTATACTTAAAAGTAATATTTTTGTAATTTTAATTTTATTTTTTTTGTTTGGATTGTAATTTTAGACTTGTAGTTAGTTTTATAATTTGTATACATATTATGATTTTAATATTTATATAAAATTATACTAAATTTAATCAGTTCAAACCAGTTAATTTCGGGTCTATTAAATCTATTTAAATAAACGGGTTAAAACGGATTGACACGACACGACTCGTTATGTTAATGAGCTATGTTAGGATTTGATATTTTGATACGATAAGCTTAAGAGGTTGGGTTCAGGTTTACTCATACGGTATAATATATATGCCGACATAACACAAACACGACTCGTTAACATGATTTGACACCCCTAGCTGTGGCCCTCCCAAAACTTTTTGAAATAATAAAATAGTACTCCCTAGATTTTGTACATAATTCTATAAAAAATGCCCCCCAAAAAAATCTATAATCTTCATATGCTCTATAAAAGTTTTTGAAAATTTTAATATAACTATAAATATTTCTCTGCAATTTTTTTTTTTTTTATAATCTCAAATTTTGGTTTAATTTATATATCTTATCTATTTTCAAGGATGTGGTTTTTCCAAGATTAAAATTAAAACTAAATTTAGGAGAAATAATAAACTTATTAATATGGATTCTAATTTTTTTATTATACAATATTAGATTTATTAATATGAAATCCAAAGTAAAAATATAATATAAATCATTGATTTAAAAAATCATTTAAGATCAATGATTTATATGAAAAGTAATTTGTAATTATGTTTTTATGATTTTTCAATCTTTTTTTAATTTATATAAGAAAAATGATATTTTTAGTCTTAAGATCATCTGCAAGGCTCGCCCACTTCTTTAAAAGAAGTTAAGTAAATTTAAGACTTATATAAAAAAAATTATATTTTAATAATATACTTTATTTTATTTTTTTTAAAAAGTGTATAGATTTCATACACTCTAAAATTATATTTAACTTTTAACTCTTTTCATAAATTTGTTAAAAGTAAATAAAAAAAATTGATGGTTCAACAACTGCCTCGATCATTAATTGCCAAGCCACTGATCATCACCGATATGATTATGCCAGCTGAAATAAACGTGTACTGCTTGCGATGGAAAAAGAAAAGGACTCGGCAGGAAAAAAGCTGGATTTTCTGTTATATATATATCATCATGTCCAATTATAAGTTGCATCAAATAATTACATAAAATTTATGGTCAACATGATATTTTTTCTTCCCCGGCCAATTTCATCCTTATCTCTTCGAAGATCGATCGTGTTGAAAAAGATCACAGAAAAGTACTATTTCAACAGTTTGACATCTTTCTAATCAATTAATGGAGGTAGCTAGATATTGTGGGTGGGTGGTAACTTGGACTTGGCCTTGGTCGTAGTTTCGATTTATCGGTCGTCCACGTGCATGAAACGAGCTAGGAAACGTCTCTACTTTCACATAAGCACGATAATATTGGTCCCCCACACCCGGCAGACCTTCTGCGTACTATAAATAAACGGCCAACATACATGAAGTAAAAGGTACCTTGTGATATTAAAGAACGAGAGAGTCGTGAGCAAGAAACTAGTAGTCATGTTTTCTGCAATACTGGCGTCGATTAGAGCTATCATAACCGAATTTTTCCATCTGTTCATCCACGGAGATTTCCATGAAGCTGTCGCTAGGATGACTCTCATCGACCGTCTTCTCTTCCTCGTAAAACCTCATCACCTTAACATGTTAAACCTAAATACCTGCAGCTATATTTTATATAAATATATGTATATATATATTTATATGACTCCCGTGCCTCCCATGTTCAAATGCTTGATCTGCTAGCTTTACGATGATGATCATTATTACATGATTTAAGTTCTAAAAAGACTCGAAAAACATGCACTGATCAGCTTATAGTGGGATATAAATGTTTGTTTTGACGTAGTATGTACATACTTGTGTTTCATGTCATGTTCATGCAGATTGTTCACTACATCGATAAGTTGGGCATATGGCATCGGTTACCGGTCTTCTTAGGTCTCATCTATCTTGCTATTCGACGGCGCCTTCACGAGGAGTACAACTTGTTCAACGTTGGAAGATCTCCGGTTGGCGTTCGGTTCAACCCCATGGATTATCCGTACAGGACAGCTGATGGGAAATACAACGATCCCTTCAATGAAGGTGCAGGTAGTGAAGGAACTTTCTTTGGCAGAAATATTCTCCCCGTCGATCAAAAGAGGAAGGTAGTAGTACTGTTTTCTTTTAATGGGCGCCCAAAGATAATTTTATTACTAATTAGTAATAAAAACAGAAAATACATGAAAAGAAGGAAAGGAATTTCTGACAATTATTTCAAAATATTAGATACAGTGCAACAAATAAAACCCAAATAAATAAAAAAATTGTATCAAATGAGTGCATGGTCCAGTCCCAAAGGTACTGGTCCAAATTAAGGTGGTCGCCATGCATGATAGTGATTGTTGGAGCAATCAAAACCAATTAGTTAATTACTAATCTTAATTATCTTTTGCAATAGATTCTTCCGATAGGAGGTTGAGTACTAAGTCTAGCTAACTCATGTGTTTTAGACATAGTTTGAGATCAAATTGGTCTAAGTAGGTTTTGGAATTTTGAAAACCAATCTATATCAACCGCTGAACCGGTTCATTCAGAAAATTGAAACTTTCAATTTTTTTCGATTTCGGTCCAGTTTGGTTAAGCTTTATAGATATGATTTGGTTTTAAATTTTTTTGTTGGACTAGTTAGTTTTTCTTACCCAAATGAAAAAAAAAAAATTACCCAAATGAAAAAAAAAATGGAAAAAAAATTGTACAAAAAAATGTGTAAAGATATACTTATCAAAATTGTATTCATCCTTGATATATATATATACACACACACATATCAAAATTGTACTATTATACTTATACCATATTAGATATGTAAGTATGTAATTTAATATTAATAATCATGTTTAAGATTAAGTTTATATCTAGAAATCATAAATAGTAAGATTACCATTTCATGCATGTTAATTATATTAATTTTATAATATGTAAAATATTATATATTGCATATAATATATATAATATGAAAAACTAAAATATATATCTTGGTTCAATTTGATCCAAATCGATTTTCAAAACATGAAAACCTAGACAAAACTGATTTCCAATCAATTTTGGTTAATAAATCGATTGTTCCTACTTGGTATCCTCCAAATGATCAATCCAATCGTGCATCATAAATTGAATCCAGGATGCTGCTATCAAGTTGAATTGTTCCTAGGAACTGATTTCTAATTTCTTTCTTTTTGTACAAGTAGTTGGTCAGAAACGGAGATTGTTCCGATAAGGAAGGAAAGGAAGGGCAACTAATTAAGGCTCGATTTGAATAGCGAATTGAAATGAGATAAAATTAAAATTAAAAATTAAATAAAATATTATTTTTATTTTAAAATTAAAAAATAAATTATTTATTATATTTTATTTAAAAATTTTAAAAATTTATAATAATTAGATGAGATAAAATAGTTTAACTGTATTAAAAAACTCATATGCATGTCAATATTATATATACATAATTATTAATGGTCATTGAAAACTATATTAATAACTACAGAGTTGTACTTATTTCTTTGAACATAATAAATGTCAACATGATATTAATACCATAAATGTCAATATGTACTTTTAAAAAAAATAAAATTATCCAGATTGATTGCTTTACTCCTTGTTTCTAGTATTTTCAATTCCAATAACAATCTCGTAATCTTGACAATATGCAGCTAATGAAACCAGATCCAATGGTGGTGGCCACAAAGCTGCTTGCGCGGAGAAAATTCACAGACACGGGAAAGCAATTCAACATGATAGCAGCCTCTTGGATTCAGTTTATGATACACGATTGGATTGATCATTTGGAGGATACCAAGCAGGTCTGAATCTGATTTATATCAAACACATAATATTTAATTAAGAGCATACGATCGTACGTGGACTTCTTGGAAAATTTAACAAAGCTTCAATAGTTTTCTAGCTTTATGTTTTACGTGTCATTAATATGCATATATATTCTTCCTAAATGTGTGCAAGTTCTATATATGATCTTTTGGCCCAAATTGTTGTAGATTGAGCTGACTGCACCCAAAGAAGTAGTGAGCCAGTGCCCTCTCAAGTCTTTCAAGTTTTACAAGACAAAGGAGGTTCCAACCGGCTTTTACGAGATCAAGGAGGGTGGCCTGAACATTCGTACACCATGGTGGTAAGAAAATTAGTACAAATTTGCAATCCAGGGTACTGTGCCATGTTCCAGACTAAAATGATTTATAAATCGAAGAGCCTAGCTATAGGTAGTCTTAGTACGTACATTTTTAGGTCTCATATAAAAAATTGAAAGCATTTTTTCTCTTTGGCCAAATTTAAATGCAAGCCGAAATGTCATTTAAATGAATTTCCTAAACCTTTGTTTACAAGCTTGTAACATGAATGATGGTGATCAGTATTATAATTAGGGAGCGGGGATGATGGATTTGTTTTCTCTTTTTTAAAACAATTGTGAAATATATTAGGGATGGTAGCGCCATATATGGAAGCAACGCGGAAAGGTTGCAAAAAGTGAGAACTTTCAAAGATGGGAAGCTCAAAATAGACTCGAAAAATGATCTTCTTCTCCATGATCAAGATGGCACTCCGGTCTCAGGAGACGTTCGTAATGGTTGGGCTGGCCTTTCCACGTTGCAAGCCCTCTTCATTAAAGAACACAATGCCGTCTGCGACGCTCTCAAGGTAAATTAGCTAGTGCTTGCTAGCTGCAACACTATTAATAATTACTTGTTTTGGGTACGTTCGTGCGTACTGGCCAATGATGATCGATCAGCCAAAGACAGTGACCAATATTAATCACTACTTTAATTTCACGTACGTACGCTCAGTTAGCTCAAGATTTATTAACTTTCATGATTTTTTTAGAAGGAATATCGACACATGGATGATGAAGAATTATATCATCGTGCAAGGCTAGTCACATCGGCAGTGATTGCTAAGGTCCACACCATAGATTGGACTGTGGAGCTCCTCAAAACTGATACGTTACGTGCAGGGATGCGTGCCAACTGGTAATTATATTTACTGAGGTTCATCATGACCTTCGATCCGTCTTTATACAGTATAATATATGATACGATGAATATCGAAAGCAAAAAGGGGGCTTGATATTGATTTCACGTTATTTTAGAAAATGATTCCGATCGAAAGGTTTCGGTTAATTAATTCAATAATTAACTTTTGTGATTCAGGTATGGATTGTTGGGAAAGAAATTCAAAGACACATTTGGTCACGTTGGTGGAGTTGCCTTGGGAGGTCTGGTGGGTCTAAAGAAACCCATTAATCATGGGGTCCCTTACTCATTGACCGAGGAGTTTGTTAGTGTTTATCGGATGCATTCCATCCTACCTGATCATCTTGACCTTAGGGACATCTCGGCCGCACCCGGACCGAACAAATCTCCACCATTGATGGAAAAGTATGACATTCTCTTAAATTCACTAGCTCACCCAAGCATCAAAACTAGTAGCCCAATCAGTTTGCTGTGATAAATAGTTAGCTAGCTATATGCATGTCAATTTGCCCTGAAATGTGTTGTTTCCTTTCTAGGGTGCCTATGGCAAATTTGGTAGGCCGCAAGGGAGAAAAGACCTTGGCAAATATTGGGTTTGCAAAGCAAATGGTGTCAATGGGCCACCAAGCTTGCGGGGCTCTAGAACTTTGGAACTATCCCACATGGCTCAGGGATGTTATAGCACATGACGTGGATGGCCATGATAGGCCTGATCATGTGGACCTCCCAGCTCTTGAAGGTAGCAACAACTAATATATATCAACCGTTCATCTAATTGATTTATTTACCAGCGCACATACATATTATTTGTCGGAGCTCATGTATATGTTCTGGTTCGTATATATCAATGCAGTTTATAGGGACAGGGAGAGGAGTGTAGCAAGGTATAATGCATTTCGTCGGGCCTTACTGATGATACCCATTTCGAAATGGGAAGATCTGACTGATGATGAGGAAGCAATTCGAGAACTTGAAGAAGTGTACGGTGATGATGTTGAAGAGCTTGACTTGCTTGTGGGCCTCATGGCAGAGAAGAAGATCACAGGGTTCGCCATTAGCGAGACAGCTTTTGTAATCTTCTTACTGATGGCAACCAGGTAATAAAATAAATCCATTGTGAATACGTAAAGGAAGCCACTATCACAGCCATGCATGCATGTTTTCATATCATTGAGACTCTTAGCGTCCTAATTACATGATGAAAATGTATTTTACATTAATATATCTAACGTTGAATGTTATAAATTGGGTTAATGGGAATGAATGGATGCGCAGGAGGCTGGAAGCGGATAGGTTCTTCACAAGCAATTTTAATGAGGAGACGTACACGAAGAAGGGATTTGAATGGGTGAATACAACAGAGAGCCTCAAAGATGTGTTAGAGCGTCATTATCCAGAATTGATAAAGAAATGGATGAACTCTACGAGTGCTTTCACGGTCTGGGATTCACCTCCAGAATCTCACAATCCAATCCCAATCTATTTGCGGGTTCCCCAATAATTAATGTATAAAACTTAATCATGACTCAGTACTTAATTGGGCTTTGGAGTTTGGAATACCATCAAGTTCTAGACGAAGTGAAAATATGTGTAAATATTGCGTCAATAAGCGCCCGCATGCGCACTACCTTTATAAATTTATTGGCCATATTGATCAAGTTGTACGTTCTTAATAAGGCAGATCAAGCTACTTGTCATTCATGTTGATCTATTAATTTTCTACAACTTTGTTTTAATATATATAGTAGTAGTACTTGTAATTCTTCTCTCTCTCTCTCTCTCTCTCTCTCTCTCTCTCTCTCTCTCTCTCTCTGTGTCTGTAGATGATGAAAAATTAACAATTCTTCCAGGAAAGGAGCCCATGTGCGCGCGCGTGTGTGTATACATACACACACACATGTACGTGTAATATCTACTAAATCATCAGAATAAAACGTAAGGAGGCGAGAATTTTATTTACAGCCATTATATATATAGATATATATCATTGATTTTCGCTTATAAACGTGCAATTAATACGAAAGCTAGCTATACCCCGAAAACATATAAATATCCAACATTATTAATTAAAAGAACACTACTTATAATAGAACAAGGCTTGGCTTAATTAATGAAAGTTTAGCTAGCTATATTTTAGCTTCAATAATATCTTTTTCTGTCAATTTCTTTTTCTATTTCAGGTATATGCTTCTCTAAAATAAGGTAGTACGTACTCGTGATTGATATTTTATATATATATTATTTGCTTTATTTAAATATTTTTATTTTTATATAGTTTAACTATCCGGCCAGTTTTCACAAGTACTATTGCGCATCTCATCCTTCTCTGAATTTTTATGATCCAATCTATTTCATGAATGTAAAAGTACTCTAAGAAAAATATCATGACTTTGCTATATATAATAACTATTAATATAGCATATATTTATATTTATTAGTTGTAGCTGATCCTGATATATATATATATATATATATATGTATTTATATTATTGTACAAGAAATCACTCTTCATTTTTGTTGCAAAAAGAGACATTAGCACTGACATTAGACTAGCCAAATACCAGTTAAATTTATGAGTTGTAGCTGATACTGGTATATATGTATTTATATTATTGTATAAGAAATCACTCTTCATTTTTGTTGCAGAAAGAGACGTTAGCATTGGCATTGGACTAGCCAAATACCAATGAAATCTAAAATATAGCTATATATATTTTATATAAATAACCTGCATTAGACTAGCTAAGAACCTTTAGTTTAGACTTTGAGGTATACTAGTAACTCTAAAGGAATTTTCAAAATTGAAAAGTCGCTATTGATCACCTATCAAACCTATATTTTATTCACAAATAATCACCTTCCTTCTTTTCCCTTCTTATTCACAAATTTTATATATTCACAAGTTGGAATTATTGACAATGGACAAATTTTAATCAATATAAGGAGTGTATTTGTAAAATATAAAAAAATTATTAAAAATAATAATTATTAAAATAAATAATATTATATTATTATTTGATTTTGGCATGAATAATCTAACGTGGACTAGTTTCTTAAATGACTTTGCCTTTGGTCAAAGCTTCAACCTTCAGCCAAAATTTAGAATTGGTAGGGAAACATGCCACTGCAAGCGCGTTGAAAAGTAGGAGCAAATTCTAAAACGAGACTGTAGATATTACATCGCAATTTCATGGAATAAAGTACAATTTTCCTCTGTTTCTGATCTGGTCCTGGTTGTCTTGATGTGCTTTGCTGTAATATCTATCAAAAAAATTAAGGATATTATATCTTTTAAATAAAGAGTAGTATTTCTTATGGTCGTCGCGCACGTTGTTGAATAGCATACGAAAATGATCATGTAGTACTTCGATATCTAGCTTTAATTATTGGTCGAAATGTCGCAAAATTAGGGAATTTTAATTAATTTAGATCATGGCCTAGCTTAATACCGATATGAAAGAAATTAAACGTCGACCCTACTGGCCGGCGTGTTCAGAGTATATATGGATTTGATTATATATATATATCGTGCTTGCTTCCTCTACAATCTAATTATAAAGATATGGTACGTAAGTCAACTCTGATCTGATCATCAATTCTAGGCGATTATAAAGAGAGATATGGTTAATCGATTGTCTGCATGCAACTCAATCCATCAGAAAGGGATTGATTCATTACTAATGATGTATCTATATATATATATATATAACCAGCTAGATGACTGAAAACCAAGCAATAATATTTCAACAAAATATAATATATAAACCATGCATGCTGGCGGGCATATATGCATACTGAGTGGCTGATATATTGGAGATATGCTGGGCCTCAATTTGTGTATTGCACTCTTTAAATATTCTTATTAATTACATTAAAATGTGTAAATTTGACAAGTACGTTATCTTTTTTATTTTTGAGTTTTGCTATGTACGAATAAATTCGAGTACTAGTTTATGTATTAATACTGATCTATTTATATTTAAAATTAAAATTAGTATTATTTTTAATAAAATCTAACTTTTTGACCAATTACATTAGATTGATGCACATATTAATATAGAGTTATTCTTGTAACTAGATTTTTTTTTTTTTTAATACTTAAAGTAGGAGATCATCATCCAACAGATAATTGCCAAGTTATATTTATTTTTAGGTTTTTTTTAAAGCAAGGGTACGTACAAGATCGAGCTTTGTTAATTAATTAAGACATACTTATAATCACGATCTTGCTGATATTAATAAACCTACCAACTCGATCTGATCCAAACATTAGGTTAAAGCTGGTAGCTATATATATCTATCTTACCGCAGCCACAAAATGTCAAAAACAAGATAATATTTTATTTCTGAAAGACAAAAACAAGAAAACAAAACGAAAGCTACTAGTCCATTATCTAATATTAGTCCATTACCCAACTGTTCTTACCTGCTTGCATGTTCGGAGCGCATTGAACGAGACCTGCAATTAAGCAGTAGTACTACTTTTTTAAAGTTCTTTTTGAATGGTAAAAACCAATTAATTTTATGTACAGGATTTTACTAGACGCAGTCGGCATGCAGTCAGTTGTACAGAATAAATAAAAAAAATTATAAAAATATTTTTTTTTCATATATAGTTGTACAGAATGAATAAAAAAAGTTATAAAAATAATTTTTTTTTCATATAGGTTCTATATTAATTCATTTTTTTAAAGCGATTGCACGTCGACTGTATTTACCGACTGCACAAATCATTTCTCTTATGTGTATGAGAGATTAATTAAAGGAGTTGGTATATATTTGTGGCCGGCCGGCCGGCCGGCTTTGATTTTGGCATAACGTGGTTATGATTTAAATTAAGAAGCTAGGCCGCCTTACATTCATTCATTCATGTCGAGATTGTTATCATGCAGAAAGAAAATATAAGAGAGTGACGACAAATTGTTCAAAATCCAAAATTCCAATACTATCAAGTCTCACACTCTATACACAACTAAAAAAATATGTAAGAATATATTTATAATTTTATGCTTGTTTTTAATTGTAATCATATAGATAGTGTTGGTATTCTGCGAATTGCTCGAGAACATAACTGTTAATTTTAAATATTTTCAAATTATTTCATTAATATTTACAAATTATTCCATAATATTATTAATATTATTTTTATAAATTATCTGAGATATTCTTAGTATACAAATAGAATTACCTTAATTTGAGGCAGTAAAAAATCATAGATTTGTTGCGGATGGAGACAAAAGTGGTGGGTGGCATGTGCTTGCTTAATGCACCGAAAGACACCAAATGCACCGAATTCAAAAGGTGCGGCTGCACCTTCTCTCAACTGCACTTTCTCATCGACTACTCACAATCAATATTATAAATAGAAGTGCTGTGATGAGGTGAGTGTGTGTGCGGACTGAGTGCAGCAAAGAGAAAATAGAGTGTGTGCTTCGTGTGTGTGCAAACAGAGTGTGGGAGAGAAATAAGAGAAAAACAAAGTGGGTGTGCGGAGAGTTTACAAGAGAGAGTTTTTGTAAAAATAATTTCATAGTGAAATTACAGCAGCTGTGGACGTAGGCAATTGCCGAACCACGTTAAATTTCGTCCCTCCTTTATTTAGAATCGTCTCTGTGTCAGAACAGCTCCCAACAACTGGTATCAGAGCACTGGTTCGAGCTGTCCGAAAATTCAAGTTGTTCAAAATCAATTTTTGACAACTCCACGATGTTCCTCACGTCGAGACGAATCCGTTACCGCAAACGGAATCAAAAACGGAGGTCAGACGAGCCTACACGCGCCCCTAGAAGATCGGCGCATGCATCTGCTGCAATCCACGCTCCCCACCCGCTCCGGAGGTTGAAGACGCGTGAAGGACACGCGCCCCCACGCGCCCTAGAAAGGATCGGCGCGTGTGTCACATGCGCCTCACTCTCCCCCACGCGCACACAATACTGTAACGCGTGTATTACACGCGCCCACGCGTTTGCCCACTCGCACTGTGTAGCGCGTGTATCCCACGCGCCAGATAGATCAGAACCGTCCATTTTTCAGATCTGTTTTCGGCTAGATCTAACCCATTCGGAGTCCGATTTCGACGATCAAATAGTGCTTTCCAACTATTTGGATCATTCCGGACTCATCCGTACGGTTGAAATTTTGAGATTCGACATCAGTACATCGGATCTGAACCATCCACATGTTGCAGATCATTTTAGGCTAGATCACGCCAGTTGGAGTTCCATCGCGACGATCAAATAGTGCTGACAAACTATTTGGATCATTCCGGACTCGTTTTCAGCTAATTCGAGTGTTTCGGACGCAACGGGGATCTTTGTTTGTTTAAATTTGAACTCATTTGTAAAAAGTTATGGCTGGAGAAGAAGCTAAAGGTATTGGTATCGAGAAATTTGACAGTACAGACTTTGCCTACTGGAGAATGCAGATAGAGGATTATCTCTATGGGAAGAAACTACATCTTCCACTCCTAGGAAGAAAGCCAGATGACATGAACAATGAAGATTGGAGTTTCCTTGATAGACAAGTGTTGGGAGTCATTCGACTAACACTGTCAAGATCAATTGCACACAATGTGGGAAAGGAAAAGACCACGGCGGATTTGATGAAAGCTCTATCAGACATGTATGAGCAGCCATTAGCCAATAACAAAGTGCATTTGATGTACAAGCTATTCTACTTGAGAATGACAGAAGGAACTCCAGTGATTCAGCATCTAAATGAGTTCAACACCATCATCAATCAATTAGCTTCAGTGTTGATTGAATTTGATGACGAAGTACGTGCATGATTGCTCTAGCTCAATTGCCAAAAAGCTGGGAGGCCATGAGAACAGCTATTAGCAATTCTTATGGCAAAATAAAGATGAAGTATCAAGATATCCGGGACCATATTCTTAGCGAGGAAGTTCGCATAAGAGATACATGAGAAGTATCAACTTCCAGTTCTACCTTAAACCTCGAGACGAGAGGTAGAGGAGCTAGTAGAAGTTCAAGTTGGGGCAGGTCAAAGTCCCAAAGAGGCAGAAATAAATCTAGGTCCGGAAAACAAGTACAGTGCTGGAATTGTGGCAAGATTAGCCACTTCAAAAATAATTGCAAGGAAGTAAAGAAGAAGAATGAGCATGACTCTGCTAATGCCACAACAAAAGATCTCCGAGATGCCTTACTTCTTTCAGTCGACAACCAAATTGAATCTTGGGTGTTAGATTCAGGAGCCTCGTTCCACACTACAGCACACCGAGAAATCATGTAGAATTATGTCACTGGTGATTTCAAGAAAGTGTACTTAGCAGATGGTGAAGCGTTGGAAATCGAAGACATGGGAGATGTACCAATCAATCTGCCCAATGGAAGTGCATGGTTGCTACAGAAGGTGCGACATGTTCCCAAGCTCATGAGGAACCTGATTTCTGTACGACAACTTGATACTGATGGGCATTCGGTACTACTTACCGGTGGCACGTGGAAGATAACAAGAGGAGCTATGGTAGTAGCTCGAGGCACAAAAACAGGTACTCTATACGTGACTTCAAGTATTAGAGATACTGTTGCAATTTCTGATGCAAATGCCAACCTATGGCATCAAAGGCTTGGTCACATGAGTGAGAAAGGAATGAAAGTACTATTATCCAAGGGAAAATTACCAAAGTTGGAATCAACTGATTTCGACATGTGTGAAGGTTGCATTTTTGGTAAACAGAAAAAAGTTAGTTTCCTGAAAAATGGTAGAACTCCAAAATCTACAAAGTTGGAGTTGGTGCACACAGATTTGTGGGGGCCATCCCCAGTCGCTTCTCTTGGAGGATCGCGGTACTATGTTTCCTTTATTGATGACTCAAGCAGGAAAGTATGAGTTTATTTTTTGAAAAATAAATCTGACACATTTGATACTTTCAAGAAGTGGAGAGCCATGGTTGAAAATGAAATAGGCCTGAAGTTAAAATGTCTGAGGTCAGACAATGGAGGAGAGTACATCGACGGAGGGTTCAAAGAATTCTGTGCTGCAAATGGGATTAGATTTCAGAAGACTATTTCCGGGACACCGCAGCAGAATGGCGTAGCTGAACGCATGAACAGAACTCTCAACGAACGTGCCAGAAGCATGAGGCTGAATTCAGGATTGCCTGAATGTTTTTGGGCTGATGCAGTTAACACTACAGCCTATTTGATTAATCGGGGACCTTCAATTCCCTTAAAGTTCGATCTACCAAAGGAAGTCTGAAGCGGAAAGAAGGTAAATCTTTCCCATTTGAAAGTTTTTGGCTGTTTATCATATGTTCACATAGATTCTACTGATCGTAACAAGTTAGAAGCCAAATCTAGAAAATGTTTTTTCATCGGTTATGGTGATGAAGAATTTGGCTATCGATTTTGGGATGATAAAAATCGCAAAATCATCAGAAGTAGAAATGTGATATTTAATGAACAGATTCTGTACAAAGCTAAGTCACAAGCTGAACTTGAGGCTGTTGACTTTGATGTTACTCGAGTCAATACTGATCAGAATGAGGATCAAGAAAATGATGATACACAGATCGAACAACGTACACCACTCACTGTTATTCGAAGATCTTCAAGGACAATCAGGCCACCACAGCGGTTCTCACCATCTCTACACTACATCTTGCTAATAGATAGTGGTGAACCAGAAAGTTATGATGAAACTCTACAAATTGAAGATTCGATCAAGTGGGAGAAAGCCATGCACAAGATGAGATGGAGTCACTGATGTCAAATCAGACATGGGAGCTAACTAAGCTTCCAAAAGGAAAGAAGGCTTTGCACAATAAATGGGTGTACAGAATTAAGGAAGAGCACAATGGTAGCAAGCGCTACAAAGCCAGAATGGTCGTGAAGGGGTTTCAACAAAAGGAAGGTGTCGACTACACAGACATTTTCTCTCCAGTTGTAAAATTGACAACGATCAGGCTAGTGTTGGCAATTGTGGCTACAGTGAATCTACATCTTGAGCATTTAGATGTAAAGACTGCATTCCTTCATGGTGATTTGGAGGAAGACATCTATATGCACCAGCCACAAGGATTCTCAGTGAAGGGAAAAGAGAATCTAGTTTGCAAACTGAAGAAGAGCTTGTATGGCCTAAAACAAGCTCCACGACAATGGTACCGGAAGTTTGACAACTTCATGTGCAGTAATGGATTTACAAGACTGCAGGCTGACCATTGTTGCTATATGAAGAATTTTGACAAGTCTTATATTATCCTACTGTTGTATGTGGATGATATGCTCGTTGCAGGGTCAAGCATCGAGGAAATCAATGAACTGAAGAAGCAGTTGTCAAAGCGGTTTGAGATGAAGGATTTGGGTGCTACAAGGCTCTTCAGATACGTCACTATGCTTTACAAAAGCAGGTTTAAAACTACAGGGATATGTAGATGCTGATTTAGCAGGTGACGCTGACAGCAAAAAAAGTACTACTGGATTTGTGTATACGCTGGGTGGTACAGCTGTATCGTGGGCTTCTAAGTTACAGAAGATTGTTACTCTCTCAACTACAGAAGCGGAATACGTTGCTATAACTGAAGCAGGGAAGGAAATAGTTTGGTTGCAGTCATTCTTTGAGGAATTGGGAAAGAATAATGAAAAAGGCATTCTGCACAGTGATAGTCAGAGTGCTATTTTTCTTGCAAAGAATACAGCCTTTCATTCCAGAACAAAACACATACAGTTGCGATACCATTTTATCCAATCTCTTCTCGATAGTGGACAGCTGATACTTGAGAAGATTCGAGGAATAGAGAACTCAGCAGACATATTCACAAAAGTAGTTACTGCGGACAAACTGAAGCTGTGTATAGCTTCAGTTGGACTTCGTACTTAAAGGCATGACTTGAAGTTGCTGTGATGGTTGCTATGAAGATATATAGACTCATTTGTCTCCAAGTGGGAGATTGTTGCAGATGGAGACAAAAGTGGTGGGTGGCATGTGCTTATTTAATGCACTGAAAGACACCGAATGCACCGAATTCAAAAGGTGCGGCTGCACCTTCTCTCAACTGCACCTTCTCATCGACTACTCCCAATCAATATTATAAATAGAAGTGCTGTGATGAGGTGAGTGTGTGTGCGGACTGAGTGCAGCAGAGAAGTGCAGCAAAGAGAAAATAGAGTGTGTGCTGCGTGTGTGTGCAAACAGAGTGTGGGAGAGAAATAAGAGAAAAACAGAGTGGGTGAGCAGAGAGTTTACGAGAGAGAGTTTTTGTAAAAATAATTTCATAGTGAAATTACAGCAGCTGCGGACGTAGGCAATTGCCGAACCACGTTAAATTTCATCCCTCCTTTATTTAGAATCGTCTCTGTGTCAAAACAGCTCCCAACAAGATTAATTGAGAAGAAAAGACATATATTAAATTGCTCTCTCTCTCATGCGGAATAAGTTAAGCCAGCCACTCATCTCTAGAGTTCTGCTACATAGAGTCATTTTAACGTATTTCTTGCACACTCTACTAATTTGATTGATCAAAACAATTATTTTAGATTAAAAAAAATTGACGTAGTGTTAGGGTAGTATGCAAAAATGACCATAGAATTTTTGAAAAAGTAATCTGTTTTGTCCAATAATTAGTTGCATCAAATAATTCAAAAATAAATATAAAAATAAGTTATAATTTAGTATTTATACTGAACATATATTTTTGAAGGAAAATGTTAATAGGCCAATTGAGTTTGTCCCCTCACTTTGACTGCTTATCAGCTAATGTATTTATTTTTTTAGAAATTTTTTTTATTTAATGATTAAGAAAATGATTTTTAATGTATTAATATATTTTTTATTTTTTAAAAGTTTTCAAATATATAAAAAAAATATAATAATAAAAATAAGAAAAAAATAAACAAGTAAAATTGTGTTAGGCTGGATGCTCAGCGGTCATTGCTGGCAGCAGTCTAGCGCTACTCATTTTTTAAATTTTGGTCCTTGCATGTTCGAAATCATGATGCGGTTTCATCCTTATCTTCGAAGATGGTGTTGAAAAAACTTTAAAATAAAATTACCTCAGCAGCAGTTTACCCTTTTTTTTATTATGGCCGATGGCATCTTCTGAGGTGGGTAATGCCGATCGACTTGCTTTCGTCGTTATTTCCGTCGTCCACATGAAACATCATGTCTGGTTTTACATACGTTTGTTATATATATAAAGGGTTCTGATGTTAAAGATTTAAAAAACTTGCGAGCAATTAGAAACTGGTTATGTTGTCTGCAATAATGGCATCGATCAGAGCTCTCATTACTGAACCTTTCCATCGCTTTATCCACAATGACTTCCATGAAACTGTTGCTAAGATGACTCTCGTTGATCGTCTTCTCTTCCTCGTAAAATCCCACCTTAATTATCATGCTATATATACCTAGCTACCAGCTGGCCTGCTATATATCTACTGCAATATGCAGCCATGTTCAAAACTTCGAATGTTTCTGCATTACTTCCGATTATTACATGATTTAATTAGTTTCCGACAAAAATACGCAAGAAATACGCAGTGGCTATTGTGATATATATTTTTTTAACGTAGTACTTGTGTTTCATGTCATGTTCATGCAGATTGTTCACTCCATCGACAAGTTGGGCATATGGCATCGGTTACCGGTCTTCTTAGGTCTCATCTATCTGGCTATTCGACGGCACCTTCACGAGGAGTACAACTTGTTCAACGTTGGAAGATCACCGGTCGGTGTTCGGTTCAACCCCATGGATTATCCGTATCGGACAGCTGATGGAAAATACAACGATCCCTTCAATGAAGGTGCAGGCAGTGAAGGAACTTTCTTTGGCAGAAATGTTCTCCCGGTCGATCAGAAAAAGGAGGTATATAGTAGTGCTACTACTCCATTATTATTAATTAGGAGAAAATGATGTTAATTTGTTCATACATCATATAACTAAATAAAGATCGATATATAGTAATTCGTAACACTCTAATTAGCATATATAACATCGACCACAACGTAATTATATTATTGTTGAAGTACTAATAATTAACATGCTAATCGTGTCAATCATAAACAAAATAATTGATTAATTAGTTGTCTGTGATCATCACATCAATAAATATTATATATGTAAGTGATATATTCGAGATGTTACGAAATAAATATAAAAGAAATTCACGTTCACTGTGTTTGGATGCTTAAAAGAAGCATTACAAATAGTTTACATGCACCATAAGAAATTCATAGTCGCTGTATTTATTAATGGAAGCTTTACACATTGAACGATGTACTAGCTTCTTCTTTAAAAAAAAAATAAAATAAAAAATAATCCATAGTGGTTGCTCTACTCCTTGTTTCTAGTATTTTCAATTCCAATAACAATCTGGTCTTGGCAATATGCAGCTAATGAAACCAGATCCAATGGTGGTGGCCACAAAGCTGCTTGCGCGGAGAAAATTCACAGACACGGGAAAGCAATTCAACATGATAGCAGCCTCTTGGATTCAGTTTATGATACATGACTGGATTGATCATCTGGAGGATACCAAACAGGTCTGGTTTATATTAAACACAACTATTTAAGAACAATTTTTTATCTTGAAGTACTTCCTGGCGAATTTGACAAAGCTTAATTAAAACAGTTTTCCTTTATCTGTATGTGCGAATGTGTGTGCGTGCGTGTGGGTCTCATGTGTATTCTGCCTGAATGTGTGCATGTTCTATGTTTTGGCCAAATTATTGCAGATTGAGTTGACTGCACCCAGAGAAGTTGCGAACCATTGCCCCCTCATGTCTTTCAAGTTCTACAAGACAAAGGAGGTTCCAACTGACTTTTACGAGATAAAGGAGGGTGGACTGAACATTCGCACACCATGGTGGTAAGAAACTAGTACAGAAGTGTGCAATCTAGGGTGTGCCAACTTCCAAACTAAAAGGCAAAATCAAAGGTTTTCTATAAGAAATTGAAAGCAGTTTCTCTCCTTGGCAATTTAATACAATTAAGCAGTATCTGACCAAATATAAATCCTTTGCAAAAGGTCATCTGTAAATAATTCTCGAGAAAGATGGACACATCATATATGGAAATTAGTCAATTACAACATTTGATATATATTATTCAACATTCATATAAGATTTTTGGATTAACGTAGATCTCATGTATTGATTAACATTTATGTGAGGTTAGGATAGTGAGTTAACATAAAAGGTGAATAAAATATTATTAGAATAGTACTATTATTTAATATTATTATTATTATTTAGGATTTGCAAAAGTTGAATTGTTTATTATATTTTGTGTAAAAATTTGAAAATATTATAAAGATTAGATGGGATGAGTTGAGGTTAACTCTATAGCTATGTTTTTAGACCGTCAAATTGGGTCAAATAATTAGAAATGATCTCAAGTGCTGCAAGTAATTTTCAGCTCCCTGTTTTAAAGATACCTCCAAAGGCAAACACAAGATGAATTTCCTAATGTGCAGCATATATGGTAGTGCCTTACATATGTTAGCTAGGGGCCGAGATGATGGATTTGTTTTCTTTGAAAAAAAAAAATGCAAAATCTATTAGGGATGGTAGTGCCATATATGGAAGCAACGCGGAAAGGTTGCAAAAAGTGAGAACTTTAAAAGATGGGAAGCTCAAAATAGACTCGAATAATGATCTTCTTCTCCATGATCAAGATGGCACTCCGGTCTCAGGAGACGTTCGTAATGGTTGGGCTGGCATTTCCACTTTGCAAGCCCTCTTCGTTAAAGAACACAATGCAGTCTGTGACACTCTCAAGGTAATTCATTAATTAGATGCTGCTTTACATATATACACATTAATTTCTTGTGACTCTCAATTAGCTCAAAACTTATTCACTTTTATTTATGGGTTTTTTAGAAGGAATATCGAGACTTGGATGATGAAGAATTATATCATCGCGCAAGGCTAGTGACATCAGCAGTGATTGCCAAGGTCCACACCATAGATTGGACCGTGGAGCTCCTCAAAACTGATACGTTGCGTGCAGCGATGCGCACCAACTGGTAATTAATCTTTCATTACAGAAAAAAATATATATACAAGTACTTGTAGTAAATATAGTACTAAGGTTCATCCCTTCATAATCTCCCCTAGCTGTTGCATTGCTAATGATGATCCTCTTGCCTACGATTGTTTTGATATATCTTCTTGTGGTGGTTTTGGTCCTTTGGAAATTAAATCAATTTCAGGTATGGATTGCTGGGAAAGAAATTCAAAGACACATTCGGTCACGTTGGAGGAGCCATTTTGGGTGGTTTGGTGGGTCTAAAGAAACCCAATAATCATGGTGTTCCTTACTCATTGACTGAGGAGTTTGTTAGTGTTTATCGGATGCATTCCCTCCTACCTGAACATCTTGATCTTAGGGACATCTCAGTCACACCCGGGCCGAATAAATCTCCACCATTGATTGAAAAGTATGACCTTCTGATCATAAAACATCAAAATTAGCCCAACCAATTTTCATGAAGACTATATGTGAATTGTGATAGCTAGCAGCTACGTACTAGATGGATGTAATTTTGCCCTAAAATGTGTTGTTTCATTTTCAGGGTCCCTATGCCAAATTTGATAGGTCACAAGGGAGAAAAGACCTTGGCAAATATTGGGTTTGCAAAGCAAATGGTATCTATGGGCCACCAAGCTTGCGGAGCTTTAGAACTTTGGAACTATCCCACATGGCTCAGGGATGTTATACCACAGGAAGTGGACGGCCATGATAGGCCTGATCATGTGGACCTACCATCTCTTGAAGGTACCATGCACCAACGAATATGAACGTACCGTACATATCTAAATGATTTACCGCCATGCATATTATTGATCGGAGCTCATGATCATCATGTATACTTTATGGTACTTGATTATTTATATAATATTAATGCAGTATATAGAGACAGAGAGAGGAGTGTGGCAAGGTACAATGAGTTTCGAAGGGGCCTACTGTTGATACCCATTTCGAAATGGGAAGATCTGACGGATGACGAGGAAGCGATTCGAGAGCTTGAAGAAGTGTACGGTGATGATGTTGAAGAGCTCGACTTGCTTGTGGGCCTCATGGCAGAGAAGAAGATCAAAGGGTTCGCCATTAGTGAAACAGCTTTCATAATATTCTTAATAATGGCAAGCAGGTAATTATCACAATATATATAATTCTATTATATATTAATTATACGTAGAGGAAGTTGCGCAGCCATGTGCATGCGTGCATGCATTGTAAACTTCAATGGTAAATTATATTTCTATGCTTCAAAGTATCTAATTAAGTAACGTGGTTTTATCTTTGGGTTGGGTTGGGTTGGGCATGGATGGATGCAGGAGGTTGGAAGCAGATAGGTTCTTCACGAGCAATTTCAACGAAGAGGCATATACAAAGAAGGGGTTTGAATGGGTGAATACGACAGAGAGCCTTAAGGATGTGATAGAGCGTCATTACCCAGAATTGATAAAGAAATGGATGAACTCTGCCAGTGCCTTCACAGTGTGGGATTCCCCTCCAGAATCTCACAATCCAATCCCACTCTATCTTCGGGTTCCCAAATAATCTAAAAACTTAATCAATCATGACCCACTCTATATATTGTCGTCGTCGCATGTTTACCTCAACTTTGTTTTAATACAATAATACTCTCTCTCTCTCTCTCTCTCTCTCTCTCTCAAATGTAATATAAGCAAACTGAAAGTAGCTAGGGCATATAATTAGCTAATAAGTTCTTTTAAACACACACAAACATATAATATATATATATATATGCAAGAAAAAAAATAATTTAATTTTTAACACAATTTACACTATAAGAAAACGTTTATTTACTGCCATTTATTTGTTACGAATTAAATGACTATTTTCTACTAATATGAGTTAATTATCACTGCAAATAACTGGTCACAAATATTCAGTGTTATAGGCATCATTGATTTTCACTTAAAATTAAAATTAAGCTAATAATTCCAAACAAAAGATAAAAATATCAGAATCATAAAAGAGAACATAGAACAGGCCTTACAATTTCAAAGCAAAATGTAATTAGCTAGTAGAAGAACATGTTATTTGTATCGGATTAAGATACATTATATATTAAGATTAATAAAAATACCCTTGAAGGGAAATCTTGCAACTAACAAAGAAACCCAACAAATACAAAAAATCTCTTAGCAAATAATAAAACACAACTACAAATGCAAAAGATCATGAAAATGATGATTGGTGCAGCAGATACAGTAATTTATTGTCATGAGAATAGCAAGAATAAATGCTTGCCACAAAAATAGAAGTCCAGTCACAAAAACAACAAAGAAGACGTAGAAAAAAAAAGAACAAGAAACTAAATCTTTTGTGTTAGGATGATGAAGAACTCAGGCTTCTGGTTATAATGAAGAAAAATAAGGAGATAAGAACATGAGAGCTAAACAGGGGAGAAGAAGACAGAGGGAAATGGGAGAGAGGATGTAATGGGAGAAAAAGAAATGTTATAATGGTTTTGTGCGGCTAAAATAATCATTTTTAAGGTAAAAAATTTAAGTTATTAGTAAGGACGGACATACGGAAATCTCATGATATCTACACACTATTCCTACGAAAAAGTCACTGCTTATAAAACGAATGGGATCCTTCCCGGCACCTGGCCCCGCCCATTTCAAGTAAAATTCATCAGAAATCCACCCGTCCTACTTGAGGGTCGTTCCTGCCCGTTGCCCCTCAGGGCCGACGGAAATGCAGCCGGGCCGGTTACCCGTTAGCTAGCCCTTCCTTGAACTGCATGCTATTTTTCTTTTGTACGTTTACTGCATCGCCTCTTAAACGGTAAACCCACGTTTGCATGATTGGAATTGAGTTTGAAAGTTTAAAAAGTGTTTATAATTGTTTAAAAGTTTTCTTTTTTTAAAAAATGATATATTTGATAAATTTATAAAAATTATTTTAATCACTTAAAAAAGTTGAAAGTTTACTTTTCTAAAAAGTACTAAATTAAAGTTTTTATTAAAAGGCTCCTGCAGATAATTGTATATTTTAAAAAAATTAATGTATCTAATTTAAAAAATGTTTTAAATACATGTTTATTAAACAATAAATAACTTTTAAAGTATAAAACTTATTATTTAAATTATAAACTATAAGCCCTAAAGTTATAAGTAATATTTTCTACCGCAATTCTAAACATGCGCTAAGACACATCTATAGAAACAACGTATCTAGACGAGTGAAAATGAAAGAGTAATCTCGTTTGTTTTCAAAACTTATCTTAACTCATTTCATCACATTTTATTATTATATTTTTTTTTAGATTTTTATATTAAATAATATAAATAATTCAACATTTTTAAATCTTAAAACAGAAATAATATTAAAATATATATTTTAATAATATTTTATTTAATTTTTAATTTTAAACTTAATTCATCTTATCTGTAAAAACAAATGAGGCCAACTCTATTTGGATTGCAAGATTCTCTCAAATCTATCTTATTTTATCCAATCTCATCTTAATATCTAAACACTGTAAACACAAATTTTCAATTTTCAATTTTCATCTAAAACTTAAAAAGAAAAAACAACTTTTCCAAATTTTAAATATAAAAATAATGTTAAAAAATAATATTTTAACAATATATTTTTTAACATTATTTAAATTTAAATTTTTTTCTTTCATCTAACTACTGTTCAAAAATTATTTTATATGAACTAATAATTTCATAGGGCCTCATTTGGATTTAAAATTGATCTCAACTAATCTTATCTTATTATTATAATTTTTTTAAAATTTTTACATAAAATATAATAAATAATCTAATTTTTTAAAATTTCAAAATAATAATATTTTATTTTATTTCTAAACTTTTATCTCACCATTCAAGCCTCACCGTCAAAAGGAGAAAACGTTTGCTAACTTTGCTCTCATCGCGGCACAACGAAGGCTTCGTAAGTATTTAACGTACCGAACTCTCTCTCTCTCTCTCTGTCTCTGGGTATATGTTTTAGGAAAAAATCTGGTTTGTTGTAAGTATAACAAAAAGAAAATCTTGTTGGTAATTCTCGCAAGCCTCATTTAAATAAGTAAAAATATTCGATCTTATCTTATTATTATAGTTTTTTAAAATTTTTATATAAAATATAATAAATAATTTAATTTTTTAAAAATTTCAAATAATAATTATATTTAAAAAATAATATTTTATTTAATTTTTCACCATCATCTCAAATCAGCTAATTATCTATTATATATCTCCTCATCGTTTATCGGCAATGAGTCGGCATTGCTTCCCTTTATTCCCCCCCGTCTCTTTCTGATTGAAACTTACTCCCACGGATTCACATGTAATTGTTTCTTAACTTCCCATTCCCATACCAATACCCCTCTGAAAACCTCTCCCTCTTGTCCATCAATTGCCCATTTCTTATCTCTCTTCCATTTTCTCCCTCATGTTCTTCCTCCCTTGGCTTCTTTTACCTTCAGTTTCATCCCGGTATTTCTTATTCCTTCTATTTTTGCTCTAAATCCCTAGGGTTTTTATTTTTAACCTTTGTTTGCTACTTTGATTATTATTTTTCGCTTCCTAGCCTCATTTGGGTATTTCTTATTCCCCTTCCTCTTGTACTAAATCTATAGGGTTTCGATTTGAACTTTTTGTGCTGCTAGCCTGCTTTAGTTTTCACTTGTAGTTCAATTTTCTTTGTTGTGTTACCTGAGATCTCAATTTTGGTTCTTGGATTGTGCTTCTTTATCTGTGATTCACTCTTTTCCTTTCTGGTTTTTTAATTTCTGAAGCAATGTCACAAGGCTATGCTATAGAGCTTTACTTCGATCCCGCCCTCGAAAACCAGGTCTTGAAGGCCTGGAACGTGCTCGCTCGCCGCCAAATCAGCACCCAGCTCATCGAAATCGAATCCCGTCCACACATCACCCTCTTCTCCAGCCCCTTTGTTGACCCCGCGAAGCTCGAAAACGTTGTTAAGAGCTTTGTTTGGAAGCAGGAACCTTTGCCTCTATCTTTCTCTTCAATTGGGAGCCTTCCCAGTGAAAACAACGTACTTTTTCTTTCGCCTACACCTTCGTTGTCGCTTCTCCAGTTCCAGACGCAGTTATGCGATGCAATGAAGAAGGAAGGGATAGAAATTCCGGATGAGTATCGCCAGGACTCGTGGATTCCTTATTGCGCGGTTGCTGAGGAAGTCCCGAGGACTCGGATGGCCGAAGCATTTTGCGTTTTACGGGACTTGAAGTTGCCGGTTTCTGGGTATGCCATGGATATCGGGTTGGTGGAGTTTTCGCCGGTTCGCGAACTGTTCTCCTTTGTGCTTGGCAATTCCGTAGAAGCATGAGGTTCCAGAGCATTCTTATGTGTCAATCTCGAATTATGCCTTTTCCCCTCATGAATGTGGTGCCTTTGGTGTTAATGTAAATGGATAAAATTGTTGCTATTCAGAGCGTAGTTACAAAATTTGCAGTTTATGTTCTTGAAGACTTTTTCATCTTATTGTAGATCGACGGTATATTCTGCTCACACACAGGTAAGCATTTCTTCTTGTTGATTTTGATGATCAGTGTATATTGCAGATGGTGATAAGAACGTAGCCTGATTTTATCACAAATCATACAAGAATCTAAGTTTTTTTTTTTTTTTTTTGGGTTCTCTCGTTAATTGGTCATTCTGCTGCATCAGGATACGCTCTGTTACCTTTGTACCCATTTGGGTAGCTTTGTGGATCTTGCATCCATAGTGTCTTTCCGCACAGCTACTTTGCAATACTGAACTTATTTTCATCCTTGTGAATCAGGATTAGTTTTATATCAGCTGTGCCTTCTGAATTTTAATCGTAAAGCCCCCCTGTGTTGCAGTACTTTAATGTGTATTTCCACTTAGATAACCACACACTCATTTTTGGGGAATTTCCTGCTTAGATTTTTTTCTTTTGATATAATGTGAATTAGGTATTTAAACTTCTTGTGTTATTATTTTTGGTAAGTAAGAAAATTTTATTAATCACATAATTTAGGCGCTTAGGCACATAGTCCAGGTGCACAGAGAGTATACAAGAGTTGAAACTTATTACAAGCGATCTGTGAAAATCAACATAATTACAATCACGTAATTCTATTCGAGTGTTATTCTCTGAGGACAGTGGCATTTTACGCTTTAGGGTACGATTCTCAGGGTTCTTAATTTTGTAACAAACATTTTTTCCCGTTAACAAGTAGCAAGTATATGTGCATGCTGCATGGTTTGAATAAAACATTATTCTGCATGACTAGACAAACCAAAAAGGATCTGTATGCATACGTTTGCTATGACGAAGTGATGCCCTCTTGTATTTTTGTTAACTTTTTTCTTTCTTTTTTTTTTCATTATTGTTGTCGTCTATAGACATCAGAGAAAATAATCATTTGGGGATGTTTCTTGTTCGTCAAATAATGGTATCTAGTTGGGATGTCAGAACGATGCAAATTCTTTCAATCTTGATTTCTGATACACATGCATAACAAATGGCATTTTAGGCCACGTGCATATCTTTCGGGGATAAAGAAGAGGAATTGTCTTCTTTTGCATCCATACTTAGAAGATGACTGAACCCTTCAGGAGCAGAAACCCTGGTGCTTCAAGGTTAACTTCTCAATGTACTACTAGAAGGAACTTCAGTCTTCTGCGGCTATTCTTGAATTTAGCATGTCATGGTTCAGTTTTACTGTAATTTAATGTACTGCCTAGGGAAGTGTGCTGTAAGCAAAGTGAGCCCCTGTACCAACATGAATTGTTTGCATCGCTGCTGATTTTTGGTGCGACGTTGATGCCTTTTTTATTGCACCGGACTCCCCTGTTTACCTTTTGTTGCCGTCGGTCGCTCGTCAATCCTGTTTTTCATCCGGTACGTAAACCATTCATCTTTTATTCTTTAGGAGACAAACAGCATGCATTCTTTAGGAGACACAGTCCTTATCCAGTAGTGCTGCATTGTTTCAATTCCAATACCCCCTTTCAAAAGGCGGTTGTATATCCAATTGGCTTGTTTCTCTGTTTGGTTCGAGGCAAAGTGGATATGTGAAGAAGATATGTTAGCGCTTGAGAGGAAATGGCAATGGAGATACTAGATGCCATTTGCTATGCTTTGGGATCTTCAAGATCTAAATTTCCTTCGCAAACGGCCGTGACAATTGGTAATCGTCGTGTCAACTTGGAAATGGTCGTATGTTCGTCTTGTTGTTAATTATAGATCCGATCACATGCAATATGATTATCTCATTTTCTATTCTTCCACCCGCAAATACAATAATTTCCTGTGTGGTTAACTCTAGATTCATGAGGCCCGTATAAACAAACAAAAAATGTGTGCTATAGTGCTTTAACTAGTTAGCTTAGCTCCAACCCTTAAATTATTCAAGAACTCAAACCCCAAGCTTTACTTTGAGAAGTAAACTCAGGAACTTTCAAGGGAGTTGAATGGGTATATACGCCTTGATAAAAAGTATGATGTTTTTATTTAGAGTTAATTGCAAAATCAGTACTACCTATTGTGTTCATTGCTGCATGTTTGCCCCGCTGACACCTGGAGTGAACTTGGCAGCTGAGGTTTTGTTCTGGTCCATATGTAAATCCGAGTACCGTCCAATCTTGATGTTGAGATATGACCAAACAGACAAGCTAAAGCTATCTATATAGACTCCCATCTCAACCTCCCGACATGCTCACATTTTTCTTTGACATATAGTTTGTTAGCCCCATTTTATGCCTGCCAACTGCAACTCTCTTGTGACTCTTGTGGTTATTGATTCGATCTTTTCTCTTTCTAGTGATAGGAAATTGTTCGCTAGTTTTCCAGTTATGACAAACATACAAGCAGCTAGCTAGGATGATTGCTTTGTGTCGGCAGTGCCAGACACAATATCATATAATGATAGAACATCAGCGATTCAGCGTATGCGTCCAGCCGGGCACTATATGTTGCCCGGACTATACGTCAATCAGGATTGTCAATCTAGCGTTCACCTTTCCAAACTTCTGTAGCAGCTTTCACATTGATGTGATTGGGTTTTATATTTGGATCACCTGTCCACGTTCTTCTTCACGATCTCTTACAGTAAAGCCTTGTCTATTCTGTTTGAAAAGGGAATAGTCTTACATTATTTTATTATTATTTATAAATAGATTAGAATTCAACGTTCTGTATTTGGGCATGATTTATTTCAGCAAATAGATTAACCATATTGGTCCGAGGGAAGAATATTAATACATGAACACACTATATAATATTATACAAATTAAGGCACCGCTTGGATGAGGTGAGATTAAAAGTTTAAAGTTGAATAAAATATTATTTTTTAATATTATTATTATTTTAAAATTTAAAAAATTAAATTATTTATTATATTTTATAAAAATATTTAAAAAATTATAATAATGAGATGAAATACAAATTTTACTCCCTCAGCCCCGGAGTCATTGACCCATTATGACATAGTTAAGGGAAAGCCCAAAATATATGAGTTAATTTGATTAATGTGAACAGCCATGGCCCATGGTCGCTAAGCACATGCGCGAGCTCTTGCTAGGATAGTGCCCCTCACATGTGACTGTGGCAAACAAACAAGACAAAAACCCATTTGATTTGCTATTTATTAATGTCAGTCTGCCATATTACGTTGTGGTGGGGCTTTTATAGATGAAGTTTGTGCTGTGCACTGCGTACGTGGTTGCTGGGATGATGCTTTTACCCATAGAAGCACAAGCTCCGTCGATTTCTGCACTAGAATCCAATATCCATGCGAGAAAAGGACATCTTTTATCCGATCTACTTTCTTTAACGGAATTGTACACCTATTTTTGACGGATTCCTTTCTAGCTTCTGGACAGATTCCAACCACCCATGGTTCTGAATAAATTTGCAGCCGAAAAAAAAAAAATCTCTCTTTTGTCACCAACATTAACGGCGTTGTCAAGAAAGAAAATCGACGTCACAACTCAAATGGAGATTCCTTGACTCGGAAATCTCCAGGAAACAATGCGACGACACAGAAGCGATTCCGAAACATGATTTCATGTGAATGAAGCAACTACATTATTTCAGCTAGCTATGCAAGGGAACATGAATAGAGTGAACATCCATTAATGACCCTATTAAGTATTAACCTCACTCCAAAATCCAAAGTCCAAACACCAACTTCAGACTTGGAAGAACCGGCAGCAATAAATACGTCTTTTCTCATATGGCCTTATCGACAAGTACTGCGAGATGCTGTTATCTGATACTTTTTAATTAATTAGATTGGCCGGTGATCCAGCTATGAGAGGTTGTTTTTTTAATATTCTGCTATTAATTTACAAATTTAGCTTCTAAGGGTGATGAAATATATGAAATTTATATCCTTTTAAACCGTATATAATATTACTCTTAATTTTATTCTACTCGAATGCTGCACCATCGAATACCATCGCCAAAGAAAAAAATGCCATCTTTATGTATTCTAACTTAAAACATAAGTCGATGTGAAGAGTGGAACTCCAGCCATGAAACCTTGTGCCACAGAAAGAGCCTCATGGCTTGTATGGATCCTCACGCGAAGCAAGCAATTGCATGCGACGTCGAACGTGATTATGTGAGAATGATGGTCAACAGGTTTTGCATGCATGGGCCATTCAATCAGATCCAAATATATATCATCACCCATTTCATTTCTCAGCCAATTTTGCATGGAAAGTTGAAGAAAATCAAGCCAGTCGATGACAAATAAAAACACCATTTCCTGATTTGTAAACTTCAACTCTATCTCGAAAGGAATATTTTTTTTTCCAAAATTTCCCAGGATAGATTGCGCACTTATATTATCATCATTACGAGATATCACTTTATTCGAATAAATAAACCTTGGAATCCCAAGAATCGCCTCATAGGAGCAGATCTGACTCATTGCACTGTTTAACATAATAAGAAAAAACTTGTTTTGCCTCTCAAGCTGTACCGTTTGGAAAAAAGAAAAAAAGAAAATAATTTTAAGTGTATTAATGTATTTTGTTATTTTTTTAATATATTTTGTTATTTTTTAAAAAATATTAAAATATATTAAATATATATATAAAAATAACTAGCCATCATTAAGAGTGGTGCCTCTCAGAGTAGTCTGCTCCTCGAAAAAGACTACTTTACCTCTCAAAATGTACCGCTCAGGTGTACCTAATTTATATTAGGTAATATCATTATTATCCAAGTCAAATTAAGAAGCTTCTTCGTTGGAGTTAACAAAGAGGGAATTTTGCTAATTTGCTGTAAGAGCGAGCATTCAAGGTGTCCAAATCAGCAGACAGGAAGAACCTCTATGTGGGAGGGTAGATCTGCAGCTTGGCTGTACCTCGTTGTCGCTGCCAGTTTGATGACAAACCCAAGCTAAAGCTGGACTTAGGTTGAGTTCGAACTCTATATCTCTCGTCTTTTTCAGCCCTATCAAGCACAGATAACATTGCCAGTTGGTTGGTTTTGATGGTACCTGCTCGCTGGTTCTTCAGTTTTTATAGAAGGGAGCTCAACTGTGACTCTTGCCAGTCTCAGATAAAACAAAATGTAGTTCTTTACTTGTACTTCTTTACTTCTTGTTCGCTGAAGCTGAGCAGACTCAGCACATGCTCTCTCTCTCTCTCTCGCGATTGCATAATGCTCTGACCTGAAAAATCATTGGTCAGCCTTCATGTTCAACACCCTCTGAAATCTGGTATTCTGTTTCGACTCTGATATCAAAGTTCGAGATTTCGGAATAAATCATATAAATTTGACAATTTTCATGGTTTTACTTTTCTTCTCCTACCTACTTCCTCTTCTATGACATCATGTCCGCCTCATAACTGAATTCTCTGTTCATTCACATCTCTTTCTTTTTCAAAATCTTGCTCTGGCAAGCGAATCTTTTTCCACTTTCTATCTTGTGAACTTGAATTCTGGGGAAAAGAAATGGTACCAGACTCTGTTGTTGTCACAGTTGAGAAGCCAAGCAACTTCTCTTTACTGAATGTCAATGGTTCGGATTCATCCTTGTTTCAGGATAAGGAGAAGGCTGCAAGTCCCAAACAATTTACATGGGTTCTTCTTCTCAAAGCTCACAGAGTTCTGACAAGTCTTTCATGGCTGGCCATGGCTTCCAGAGCCATCTTTGTTTCGGTCAAGAAACGCATTGCCTTGTCAGATCTAAGTGAGGAAGAACCCAAAAGCAGGGGAAGATTGTACAGATTTATCAAAGCTTTTCTACTTATTTCAATTCTAGCTTTGGTGTTAGAAGTCGTTGCACATTTTAAGAAATGGAATTTGCAAATGATACAGTCTCGGGAGGTTCAGGGTCTTGTGCAGTCCTCCTATATGGCGTGGCTGTCTTTTAGAGCTGACTATATTGCTCCTTCTGTGATATTCCTTTCTAAATTCTGCGTTGTTCTATTCATGATTCAGTCTCTCGATCGACTGGTTCTATGTATCGGGTGTTTCTGGATCAAGTACAAGAAGTTGAAACCCACGATTGAGGGAGAAATTTATGACATTGAGGATTCTTCAAGTTTCCCAATGGTCCTTGTTCAGATCCCCATGTGCAATGAGAGAGAGGTAACATCGCAGAACTAACTTCCTCTCTCTTTCTGCTTTGTGTTTGTTTATTTTATTTTATTGTTTATTTATCTTGCAATCAAATTCATGACCCAATCAATTCTTTGTCAACGTTTTATTGCTTGCTTTAACCCTGTTTCTTGGTCTGGTGCTGAATTGTGATGCTTGATTAAGGTGTATGAGCAATCAATTGCTGCTGCCTGTGAACTAGATTGGCCAAGGGACCGAATTTTGATTCAAGTCCTAGACGATTCAGATGATGGAAATATACAGCTTCTGATCAAAGATGAAGTCTCCTTGTGGCACGAGAAAGGGATCAACATAGTCTACAGACATAGACTAATCAGAACAGGCTACAAAGCCGGCAATCTAAAATCAGCCATGGCCTGTGACTATGTCAAAGATTATGAATTCGTTACAATATTTGATGCAGATTTCCAGCCCAATCCTGATTTCCTTAAACTGACAATTCCTCACTTCAAGGTAATAGGAGCCAAATAAGAAAAATAAAAGATTTCCTTTTGGTTCGAAAATTCATTCTATGGCTGATGTGATTTTTACAGGGAAATCCTGAGTTGGGTCTTGTCCAGGCCCGCTGGTCATTCGTGAACAAGGATGAGAACTTGCTTACAAGACTCCAAAACGTGAACCTATGCTTCCATTTTGAGGTGGAGCAGCAGGTGAATGGCGTTTTTCTTAATTTCTTTGGATTCAACGGAACGGCAGGTGTTTGGAGAATCAAGGCTTTGGAGGAATCGGGAGGCTGGCTGGAGAGAACCACGGTGGAGGATATGGACATTGCGGTTCGAGCGCACTTGAATGGATGGAAATTCATCTTCCTTAATGATGTCAAAGTGCTTTGTGAATTGCCGGAGTCTTATGAAGCTTATAAGAAACAGCAGCATCGCTGGCACTCGGGTCCCATGCAGCTCTTCCGCTTGTGCCTTCCTGCTATCATAACTTCCAAGGTTCTTTCCTCGATTCTTTTAGTCCGATTACTTCATTTTCTTAAAGCAGAAATTGTTAACAACATTAATTTATTTTGGGTCTACTCGTGCAGATATCGATGTGGAAGAAAGCCAATTTGATATTTCTCTTCTTTCTTCTAAGGAAACTTATACTTCCCTTCTACTCATTCACATTATTCTGTATCATACTTCCATTGACCATGTTCATACCTGAGGCAGAACTACCTATTTGGGTTATCTGTTATGTCCCCATTTTCATGTCTCTTTTGAACATTCTCCCGGCACCCAAATCTTTCCCTTTCTTGGTTCCATACCTACTGTTTGAGAACACAATGTCTGTTACAAAATTCAATGCCATGGTCTCTGGGCTGTTTCAGCTGGGAAGCGCATATGAGTGGGTAGTGACCAAGAAGACAGGTAGATCATCTGAATCAGATTTATTGGCATTTGCCGAGAGGGAATCGAAGTCCTTGGGTGAAGAGAAGATCCTCAGGAGGCATTCTGAGTCTGGTTTAGAACTGTTGAGTAAACTTAAGGAGCAGGAAGTCCCTGCTGTGAAGAAGAAAAACATGCTCTTCAGGAAGGAACTTGCGCTTGCATTTCTTCTACTCACTGCATCGGCCAGAAGCCTCTTATCGGCACATGGAGTTCATTTCTATTTCTTGCTGTTCCAAGGGTTGTCTTTCCTAGTCGTGGGCTTGGATTTAATTGGTGAGCAGCTCAGTTGAAATGGAGTAGACAGTTTGAAGAGCCAAAAATGGAAATTCCCATATATTTTGTTTAATCGAGCATTTCCAGTTCTGAAGCATTTAACCTTGAGGCTTGAGCTGGAGCTAGAGCTGGATATAGTCACATATTATGAACAACTGCAATTTGGATCATTAGTAGAAAACGAATAAAAATGCTGTCCAATGTTAAACTCTAATACGTTGTGGATGTTCGAAAAATGAGAACGACCTTGCTAATACGAAGCAGGCAGTTCAAAGCATACTCCAAAGTCATGTGACTTTGGACTACTGAGATATGCTCTCTTTTTGTTGGTCTTCACAAGAAATCTACGAGCTTTATTTATTAAAGAAGGTCGATAAATCAATTGCATAATTGGGTTCATTTAACAGAAGCTAGCTTGAAAAAAAAATAACAATAAAATAAATAATAAAATAAAATAAAATAAAAAGAAACAGAAGCTAGCTTAATCACCAGCGCAAAGAAAAATATAGTTGGCTTTTTTGACAAAAGTAGTGACTGCTTTTCAGGCCTTCACAAGATATTTGTTGGCTTTCTTGATTAAAGAAAAGCTTTTTGGATGTGAAAGGCAATAAACCAGTTGGTTAATTGGACAGATACCGAAGGTCTAGAAAGAGGGTGAGAGTCTGAGAGAGATCATGATAAGAGGAAGGGGAAGGTAATTGACGTAGAAGGATGATCCGAGGAAAATAGATTCCAACAGTCCAGATATCAGTCTTGGACTAGTTTCTGCATAAGAGAACTCAGGACCATTGTTTTTCAAACAAGAAATTAGGTTATGTTTGGGAACTAAACTGTTCTCATTTATATTGCTGACTAGTAAAATATGTCCTTTTCTTGATTCTGAAACCTTGTATAACTGGATTAATGGTGCCTAACGTAGTGGTATTGTTGCGGTCGATCTTCTAGTTGAACACCGACAGCTTTCTGAAGAGGCATGATTGCTCAACTGCGATATATTGGAAATCAAGAGGCCTTCAAATCATGAATCATGATAGGTGGAAATAGGGACTTTAGCCAATATTTAGGACAAATGAATTTTCTGCCCACAAAGCGGATTGCAAATCAGGTGAAAAGGCGTCATAATTAAGCAGCTTTAATGTGCAAACTACAGCTCTGGTTGGCAAGTATCCTTCTGGAATTGTGGGTAAATATGACAAGAAAAATTTTATATACTATACTACTATCTCACTTTTATCCTTTTAAATAAAATGTGATACATTTATTACTATTAAATAATCATTTATTACATATTTCTTTATTATCTAATATTGATGAATATACCATATCTTATTCAATAAGATAAAAATAAAATAAAAATATGATATATAGCATTACTCTTTCAAATCTGGAAAATCATTTCTTATAAGGAACAACTATAATTGAAACTGGCATCGGGTTAACAGTCTTTGCACGGGAAGCTAAATTATTGACTTCAATTAAGTATTGTGCCTTATGGCCAAGGTGGTGTCGTGGTGTAGTTGGTTATCACGTCAGTCTAACACACTGAAGGTCTCCGGTTCGAACCCGGGCGACGCCATTCTACTCTCCTGTTTTTCAGCCCTATCCCCGAAGTGGTTTACCCTTCTTTAGGTCTGGTGCCGGAGCCAAGGTTCAAGCAATTGGCTAGCCCAGGAAATTAACAATTAACTCCTGTCCAACAACAATGGTTAATATTTTTCTGCAATCTCTGATCTTTGCATACAACATTTACTCTGGATTCACATATACAAACAAGACACGCATACAGAGATCCTGGCCCATGGATATGGAAATAATGTAGTAGTACTTGTTTTCATCAATGTATGTTGATAGGCGGACCAGATTAGCCCATAACTCACTCAAAGCCTGCTGGCTGCTCAGACATTAATTTTCTCTCAGCAGAGTGATGCAAAAGGGGGTGCCACTTTAATACCTTAAATCCAGTTTTATCAGTGTCATTAAGCTTTTAAGGGTTTCATGCAATGAAATCTGATTGCACCAACTTTGATAGAATATTAAGTTCCCAGAGATAACGGGGTCCGAAGAATGACCGGTTTCGTTGAGATTGGGACACGTCATTTTGTATCTTGTTTTGGCACACACACACTCTGATGAGAATTAGATATACTAGTTTAGTAGACAGTCCCTGGGCACGTGGGTTGGGTGGAAAAAAAGGTACACTAAGCCATAACTTGTCTCAGTGTTCTGGTGAAGCTGGCACACAGTTTGAGCTCTATTTATACCAGAGATGGTTCGGCCTTGAAGCCACATTTGAGTGAACTTGCTTTCCAATTCTATTAGCTTCTCTCTGCTGTTCGATGGCTTTGAAAGCTATGCTCTTTTTGCTCACCACTTTTCTTGTAGTTAGCACAGGAGTATGGCTCTCTCTCTCTCTCACACACACACAGACACACAAACACACACCCCATTCTATCTTTTTGCTTGCTTTATTGGGTGTCTAATTTCTTGAGTTTGCTGTAGGTTTCATCCAATGATGAGGAACTCACTACAAAGGTATTTACTAAGACAACTCTTACAACTACTCTTTCCTTTTCACCAGGAATTAAAAGGAAAAAAATTCAATTCATGGAAGTTTTATTCACCTGGAATCACTTCCCATTTTTTATCGGCCTCTAGTTGTCTTCTTTTTTCTTTTTCTTTTTTCTTTTTCTTTTTATTATAAGTTTGCTTTAAAAGGTTCTCTATATGTTTTTATTTGGGTAACTAAATTTTACCTCCTTGATTCTTGTTACCGTATTTATATTTTATATGTCGCTTTTCACAAGAAAATGATTTGCTGGGAGTTCTAAATTTACTTGCCGATTTTGACCAAAAAGAAAAGGAGAAACATAACCTAGTGAATAAAGGGGGATTTTGGAATTTGGTGTAGGCTGTAGATATAAAAGTCCCAGTAGCAGCACAAGCTCCTCCAGCAGAGGCGCCAGTTCATGCACCACCTGTGAAAGCACCGCCTTATGCCCCCCCAGCAGAGGCACCGGCTCATTGGCCGCCTGTGATGCCACCGTCCAATGCTCCTCCACTAAAGGCACCCACTTATGCCCCTCCACCAAAGGCAACCGCCCCCGTGCCCCCACTTCAGCCACCTGCTCCTGCACCAGTACTGCCTCCAGCAGTGAGGTCTAAAAAGGGTAGGAAACATTTACCAAACACTTTTTCTTTTTGTTGTTGTACTTATTTATATATATTTCGTGTAATTTGTTTTGTGGTAAAAATGTCATGTTTTCGACTCCAAGAACAGATTGCATCCCCCTGTGTGATCAGAGATGCCAACTACATTCAAGGAAGAGGACTTGCACTAGAGCATGCATGACATGCTGTGACCGCTGCAAGTGTGTTCCACCAGGAACATTTGGAAACAGGGAAAAATGTGGCAAGTGCTACACAGATATGACCACTCATGGCAACAGATACAAGTGTCCTTGAAATGGCTGGCCTATATATTTACTTTGATGGTTATTTCAATTCACTTGATCAGTAGGTATTAGTAAGTGTGAGAAAAGGGTTGATTTAGTAATTTGGCATTTGTGTTCTTGTATTAGGCCAAGAGATCGAGCACTTACTCTGTGCTACCAACTAAATTCTGCATTTCATATGTCCGATGCTATCACGTTGATATTAATACATCTCCTACCTTTGTTGTAACAATCATGTATGTATGGAGTTTTGGCTTCTCAATCTGATCAGCAGTAGAGAACTAGTAAAACTACTCATTGAATGCGTCTCCCGCCCAGTTACTGTAAGCTTTAAGATTCATGTCAGATTCCCAAAACCTGGGTGCAACTTGAGACAAGATCGCTGCCACTTGTAACAAATGCTGAAGTAATGGAATTTGAGAAGGATGTTCTCGAGTGTCACCAAAAGCAAAATGGACGAGATTTTCAATGGAAAATAACGCAATGACTTGATAAAGAAGGGGGGTATGGCGACTATCATATAGAATCAAGTGTATTTGTCACACATCTTATGGTTCCTTATATCTGTCTCTAAACATACGTAGATGTTTTTTAAACATTCTTAACTATTAAAAAGAATTTTAAAAAATGCAAATTCTCACTTTCTTAATTATTAAAAAAATTAAAAAATATAAATAAATAGATTTGATAGACATATTCAAAGGCCATTCGGGCATTTTCTTTTTAATTATCTTGTCTGTCTGAATAAACTTGTTGATTTTTTATGAATGACATTCATGGGCCATTGTCCTTAGCCTTAAGGCCTACAAAAGTAACATATTCAAAGCCTTGATGACCCGAGTCCGTCCATCCGCAACATCGCCGTACGTCATTCCATGAACAGAATTGAACGGGACCCGTTACACCGCCCTGTTGATGATGTGGTGTCTGCGACTGGAAGCATCACCGTTCATCTCCCCGCCCTTGTCTCTTACGCGTTAGCGCATTGACATTGTCCGATGAGTTTTGCTATATACGCTATTAATCTATATATTAATATTGATGTCTTTATATTTAAAATTAAAATTAATATTATTTTTAAAAAAATTTATTTTTTAAACAATCACATTAAATATATACACGTATTGATAAATAGAATCATTTACAACTAAATTTTTCTATACCCGATTGGTGTAGTCAAAAGCAAGTATAACAAATTTAAAAAAAAAAAATACTAAAACTTCTATTCTTTTTACTGTATTGGATTAATCATTTACAAATTTTTTTGCTTATTATGAACAATGTTTCTACTTATTTTCATATTTACTGTTCACCATTCATTTTTTATTTGAGTTTTACTACATATAAATACAGTCGCGCACTAATCTGTGTACCAATACTGATTTATTCATACTTAAAATTTAAATTAACATTATTTTCAATAAAATCTACTTTTTGACCAATCACATCACATTAGTGCACAGATTAGTACACAATTATGCTTGCAATTATATTTTTCCTTTTTATTTTACTACTTCTTCTCTCGTCTCTCACTTTTCATTTTCCTTTTTTCTCTACTGCCTTCGCATTTGTTAATGTTCAATTTTAAGACAGCACAATTAGTGTATAGATCTTATATAGTGAGTTTTAATTTCAAAATATGTAAAAATTTAATTTTAAGAAAAAAATTAATAGAAATGAAAAATATATATTTTATTATTATTTTGACTAAAAGATACATAATTCAATATGAAAGTTTTTCTTGAATCACAAAAGTAACCTTCAAAATATGTGATTTTATATTTATATTTAGTTACACCATTGCTAATGCTCTTAAAACCGTTAAGTATAAGAAACTTTACACGGAATTACTTTATAAGAAAAAAAAATGGCATGTTAATTTCAAACAAAATAATGTCAAATACAATGAATGTATAAACTTTGCGTATTTAAAAAAAAATAGTAAAATTTATAATTAAAAATTAATTCTTTTTATATAAATCTGATTTTCTCACTTTTTCTTGAAGTATTAACCGAGACTTGCACACCAAAGTATAGATTTCAGGTCTTCACTCAGCACTGTTTGTAACATGTTCCATATATCTATAAAAAAAATAAAAAGAATAATATTTTATATAATTATAGAGTATATAAACATCATATAATTACTCTAAAAATGATATATTCACAATTAAAAATAATTTTTTATATAAATTTCTATTAATTTATTTTTTTAAAAATTATATAATATTTAAACGTCTACAAATATCATTTCTTATTCACTCGAACCAAGGAGCATATTACTTCAGTCACTGCTGCAGCACTCATCCGTCACGTGGGGTAGAGCAACGCGTGCAAACTGCAAACACGCACTCTCTCTCACTGTGTAAAACCCTACTACTGCCCCCAAGAAGTCCAACCTGCTCAAACCCAATTCCCTCCCACAAGCTGCTTCAGTCTACCTCTTCTACAACCTACAGCCTCTCTCTCTCTCTCTCTCTCTCTCTCTCTATAGCAATAGTGTTGCATAAACCACTCTCTGAGATAAACTAAGAAAAATGGCGTTTCTCGTTCTACTGATCTTTCTGATCACATCTCCATTGCTCTTCATTACTCCCTCACATTCCCAGCTCAGCTTGGACTACTACCATAAATCTTGCCCACCATTCAGCCAAATCGTCCAAGACACCATCACCAACAAGCAGATCATCACCCCAACCACCGCCGCCGCAACCCTCCGCCTCTTCTTCCACGACTGCTTCCTTAACGGCTGCGACGCCTCCATCCTCCTCTCCTCCACCCCATTCAACTCCGCCGAGCGCGATGCCGACATCAACCTCTCTCTCCCAGGAGACGCGTTCGACGTCGTCGTCCGCGCCAAGATCGCTCTCGAACTTGCCTGTCCCAGCACCGTCTCTTGCGCCGACATCTTAGCCGTTGCCACGCGCGACCTCGTCAGCATGGTGGGTGGTCCCTACTACAATGTGCTCTTGGGACGCAAAGACGGGCGCGTCTCTGAAGCATCCCATGTCGAAGGCAAACTTCCCAGACCCACAATGTCTGTCTCTCAAATCATTCAGCTTTTCGCATCTAATGGGTTCTCGATCCAAGAAACGGTGGCCTTGTGCGGTGCTCACACTATTGGGTTCTCTCATTGCAAAGAATTTAGCTCCGGGATCTATAACTACAGTGAGTATTCGCAGTACAATCCTAGGTTTGCGCAGGAGCTGCAGAAAGCTTGCGCGGAGTATCAGAAGAACCCTACATTGTCCGTGTTCAATGACATCATGACTCCAAACAAGTTCGATAACATGTACTTCCAGAATCTGCCCAAGGGGTTGGGGCTGTTGAGGTCGGATCACGTGCTGTACAGTGATTCGAGGACGAGGCCGTTCGTGGAAATGTACGCGGCGGACCAGAACAACTTCTTTGAGGCGTTTGGGAAGGCAATGGAAAAGCTGAGTTTGTACAAGGTCAAAACGGGGACGCAAGGAGAGATCCGGCGCAGGTGCGATGCATTTAACTGATAATCGGCTGGAACCTTTTTCAAAGATTGTTTCTCTTTGCTGTGATTTTGTGGTGAGTGATTTTCAAAGATTTTATTTTTCCTTTTTTTTAATTATTTTTCATTTTTGGATTATGATGATCTGGTAATATATTTACACTATTTGTATCCATATGATATTTTTAAGCTTGAAAATACACACATTATTTATTTTATTTTCTGGATCTCGTCTCTGTTGCCTTCATGATTTGTACAAGGGCGATGCCATATACCATAATATCATTTTATTTATATTTGATAATATATAACATGACATATTTATTATTATTTAATGATAAAAAAAATTATACAATAAATTATTATTAAATGATAATAAATGTGTATCTTATTTAATAAGATAAATAAAATAATAATATGATGTATAGAATTTTTTTTTGAAAAAGGGATCATGGAGCAGCTGGGCAGAAAAAGCTCCCTCTCTTTTTCCTTTTAATTCTGTCTCATTTTTTCCACAGTTGGTTTTGAGTGTTAGAATAATTGTGAATCTTCTATATATAAAAAGTGTGTATGAAACGGAAAATCTTGTTTTAACGGTTTTTCTTGTTTTTCCGTTAAAGTTAACACCGTTTATTTTAACGGTTTGGCACATAAAATGAAGATATAAATGTTGAGAGAGATAACATTCAATCTTGTTATATAATTTATTAATCTCAATAATTATAATACTTAATAGTTTATATTATAATAATAAGTAATTAAAGATTAGTTATTATATTTTTCTTTTTCTCCTTAACATATACACGTGTATTAGGTGCATAAGACGTGAATCCCTAAATATAATAAACGTGTATTATACGTTTTATTAACTCAGATTATTGAGTATTTCAAGTTTAAAAATCTCATATAATATATAATATAAGTGTGTTTAATCAAAGTGTTTTTTTTTTCTCCATGGTAGTAGGACGTAGCTTCCGCTAAGTCATATTCCATACGTGGGCTTGCTATGATAGGCACGTGACAAAGGCCTTGATCCTTGAGCTAATCAAGAAAGAGTAAATTCGGCCAACAATTTCAAAATATATTTTATGATTTATATATATGCTATATATAGAAAATATTATACCATAAATTTTATAAAAAGATTATGTTTTAACTTTATGTTGTCCCTGATCGACTCAACCAACAGTAAAATAAGAATTTCAATATTGTCTCTATTGATTGTCTACAGGATGACATAAATTGATGAATTATAATACAAACATCAAACGACACATATTTTGAATTACCGTTTGTGTTAGATTTTTATTAAATTTTTCATATACATCTTTGCTAAAATTATAGATGTTATGAACATGTATTGGATTATATGATATTTTGAACTAATTTTTTTATTTTCTCCAATATGCCTTAAATTATTAACTGACATCAATAATTTTTATAAAATACATATTATTTTTTACAAATAATCATTTCATAAAATTAGACAAACGTGCTTTGCACGTTACTCTCACCTAGTAGTAATAAAAAGTAATAATAAAATAATAAAAAATAAGTGAAAAGTAATGAATAGTAATAAAAATAAGTAAAAAATAATAAAAATAATAAAAAATAAGTAAAAAGTAATGAATAATAATAATAATAAATAATAATGAATATGGTCGAGAAGTGCTTAGCATCCAAACAACTGTCTCGGTGTGCCATGTATGTGACTTTTTTAAATGGTAGATGAATTATTCATTAAGAAGTTGTAGTGATCTTATTTCTTGTTTGGAGTACTTAATTACAATTAACTTAGGAGTATATAAGAAAGTAAAGAGGCAATGGTATAAAAAGGGTAAGATGCTTTTCGATTTTTGAGTCATTCTCGAGGGATGTGTATTGTCATCAATCACCACTCCCATGCCCTTTTACTTTTGTGGTCGCTAAGGGGCAAAATAAATAATAAAAAAAATGTCATATACTTTACTTCTATTGCTGGACTTCCAGCTCTTGCTGAATTTGGATGCCTTCAGACCTCAAAGCACCACAAAAGTTACTTGTCCTCAAGGGAGATCTACCTCCCACAGTTTTGACTGTAAATCTTCATTAATTTGAGCTTGTGATTGTCAAGCGTGGCTTCCTTTCGGGAACGCTGGATGTTTGTTCATACCAAGGAGACACGATTGTTGTAATCTTGTTTTGTTGTAAAGAAGTTTTAGATCCAAGTTTGTGAGCTTTTTTTTTCAAAAAAAAAAAAAGAAGATATCTTTATAGACAAGCGTTTTTCATATCAATGCTAATTTAGCATCACATTCATCCAACAATTATCAAAATCACATACATCTATACGAATATCTGGATCGTGGTCACTACATAATAGAGTTAACATCTAATCAATATATATATATATTTTTATATCTGTAAGTGTCCAGGTTAATTTGCACTCACCTCGATTAATTGCACGAAACATCTAATCAATATTTGATCAAGACAAGATGTAATTCTTGAAAATCCCCAACCGTACAGTGAACTTCTGCACAAAAAGCATGACGAAAGACTAATGTAGAGAGGATAACATTTTTTTCTTAAAGATTAAGAAAGTATTTTTTATAAATAATTTTTAAATATATTTAAGAAAGAAAAACCTTTTGCTCTTTTCAGAGTGAATGTAACATGGCTCTTCTCTCTTTATCCCAAACTAACTTCTGAAGCAGTGACAAAATGAAATTTGATTACATAGCAAATAAGATGAATTAAGATAAAAATTAAAAAAATAAATAAATTATTATTAGACTATATTTTTTTATATTATTTTTATTTCAAAATTAAAAAAAATGCTATATCTATTAAGAGTTGGGTCCAAATCCTAACACAATTTTTTTTCTTTTACTTAAGAAAGTATTATTTTAATGATATTATATTTTTAAATATTTATGATGATTAAACAAATACATGAAAAACAAAAAAAAAAAGAAGTACATTTATCGAGACATCTTATCGATGACTGTAATGCCACTCAAAGTTAAATTATTTATTTTATTTTGTGTAAAAATTTAATAAATTTGTAATGATGAGATGAAATGAAAATAATTGTGAAAATAAATAAGGCCTAAATACTTTGATGTTTCACTATGCAATCCTCCACGCTTTGTTATAAACAAATCAATCAAGATCTGTTTTTAAGCAAGTGCTTTTAAGGTCAATATTACATGAAGCAATCCTCTCACATCTCAACCTCAATAATACATACACTCAGTAAACTTGTTAATGTATACTCCAATTTTAGAATTACAGGGAAAACAGACATCTCGAAAGTTGATGAGGCAATTTAACTTCTGCAGTTATGGCTGTCGTCGTCTAGAATGGGGCAAGAGAGCTAGGAGGATCTTCTTCCTTGGTCCCTTCATATCAAGCAGCTTTTGTGAGAACAGATTCATATCATAGTAAATAAGCAGCACAGAGGGGTTCACAGTGGAAGCAATTTATGCATTGATATGGTAGAATAATATAAAACACAATAGTAAGATACCAACAGAAGTAACTTTTGCACCGAAAAACAATATCAAACAGAGTCCCTAAATTTCTTGAGAGTGAAATCACAATACCATTGGTATCCCCATCTCTTTGAGGTCCTTATCACCCATCTGCTTCAAGGCCGTCATGTCCACCTACAGATCAGATACTTTAACTATTAAATTAATTAGTTCATGCATTTCCAAGGTTCACTGCTCTAAATAGGCTGAATTTCTTGTGGTAGTAGTTTCTTAGTATTCACGTGGAACATAAATCCTCACAGCACATAAGATTTACCAACTTTCTGAAAATCATGTAACATTTGCTTTTAATTTCCATCAGTCAAACTAGCGAAAGCTCATTCGTTAGTTCTCTCTCTCACTCTGTTACAAACAGGTGAATTACCTCTTCAGCCCTGAAATGAATGTTGTACTTCCCCAAACCAAGTGATTGCAACAGGCCATCAACAGTGACAGATTCAACTACCTATAGAAAAACCACTCCAAGAAGATATATCAGGATGCATGCATGACCATAGATGACTAACAGACTTTAAATACAACCACCAAAGTGGAAAAAATCACTAATATAAACAAACCAGCTCTTCTGAAAATAAGCTGAAGCGATGCAGCAGCAAACAAAAACATACCGTATGAGAACTTTTCTGCCCAAAGCTAGTCATAGGTGCAAGCTGTGTAACTGGCTTGGAATTTTCAAGAGGACCTTTCATGGTAAAAGGCGCAGAATTTATTCGCCTAGAAGTAGCATTACTGTTCATAAACCATCCAGCTCTTGAGGGATCAGCTACCCTTACTGATGATACTTGCCGCACGTCCTCAAAGCTTACTGGTGGTGGGAGTCCCCTTGAAGCTTTAAACCTTGATCTTTCCATGGATGGCATTTGCCACGAAATACCATTTTCTGTTGGCTCAGACCTCTGATGCATCATGTTATGACTCACTAAAGGCTGACTAGTCTTTGAAAACTTTTTGCGTTGATCCATCTTCCTACGCTCTTCAGCAGCCCTACGAATTCGCTTCAGGCTTTTGCGCATCAGTTTCAACCGGAGATCATCTCGACTAATCCCAAGATCTTCACTCATATAAGGGTACCAGAGTCAGGGCAAATGAACCAAATACAGAACAAGAGATTATAAATAAAAACACATATATGAGCAAGACTGGTCATCACCATGCACTCCATCATCATCCCAACTCCAGTTACCATCTCCTCGCTGACTGCAAATCATATATAACCAATTAGCACAGCTTGAAATAAATTTTCTGACAGCCGAATCATAAACACAAAAACCCTCCGAGTGCCACAAACAAAATCGTGATACCATGTTTTATGAAAGTAGGTGTCCTGGTACTGCAATCCCTATATGGTCAATCAGATAAGCTAGGAATAAAACGAATTAAAAAGTTCAAATTCTTTCATCACTTTGAACCTAATTAAGAAAACACTCCGGCGGCATTAGAGCTGCTTGATGAAAAAAGGTGGAATGAATGCATCTGACAGACCCTAGCGAATAAACTGGGTTCACTAGAGGAAACCACATAAAAATATACCCAGACTCAAAATCCTTGTTCTTACTTTCCTACTACGCAGCACCCTAACAAAGTTTCTCTTACATTAACTTATATAATGAAGAGATGTATTTTGAATGTCTCAGGAGCCTATAGAGTTCTACCGTAATGGTAAACTAGAAAATCAGTAGCCGAAAATATTTTTCAAAACCATCAACCTAGAGGATCCCAAAAAAATGATAGAACTATATTTTAAATTCGAAAATAAAGAGAACAACACGAACCGCTTCCTTGTTGACGAGGACAAATTATTGGCACTACTCCTTCCTTTCTCCCCCCAAAAACGTTTGCTGCCAGTCATTGCTTTAGTATCGGCATGTGGATGCGCATACTCCTTTACTCTTCCTCCCCTCTTTACCACCTGCGAAAAAATCGAATCACATTAACATTCAATCAAATCCCATACACAAACAATAGATTTAACTCTGTTTAATAAAAAAACAGTCACTTCTCCATAATCGGAATCCGAAAACTTATTAGTCTGCTCAAGTACACACAAAAAGTGCTATGCAGAGTGGAGTCACTAAACAAATAGTTCAATAATACAAAATTTTGAAGTTATTATCACCAAAAAGACCCCAAAACCTAATTGAAAAGCCCCAATTCCCCCTTTACGAGTTCAATTCCTTTTCTTTTCCCACAGTTTCCCAGCAACCAAACGGCCAGTACCCAATCAAACTGCTAAAAAACTTAACAAACAAACACGCGCACACACGTACCTGACGAGAGGGACCGAGAGTGATTGTGAAACGTGGCTCCGACATTTTCCGAGAGCGAAACGATGGGCCTTCGTGGAGATCTAAGAAAGACCTAAGTTTGATGCATCATAGCGTCGAAGGGAAACTCGAGTCGAGGAGTGACGAAACCAAAGTTCGAAAGCGATTAGAGAGCATCATTCATGTACATTGCCAGCAGCAGGCCAGAAGAAGGAATAGAATGGCATTGATTTCCTTGTTCAATAAGGTAAAACGGAGGTGGGGTCAACAGGTCAAGTCAATGTAATGGGCCGGGCGTAGATGTTCACACACCTGAGGCCCACTTCAGACCCTAAATTTTTTACCAACAAATACTGTTCCCGACCCGAACCCCCTTTTTTACTTTTTTTTCAAGATCCGGAAGAAAGCTTACTTCTATAATGAATTATCGAGAATAATACTGGAATATAAATTTTAAAATTATAATTATTATTTAATTAAAAGTATTTTTTCTGTCATATATAATTTTAAAAATTATTTTAAAATAAACCTAAATCAACTTCCAAATAAAACACAAAAAACAGTTAAAATTTTTCAATTTTAAAATAAAAATTATATTTAAACAAAATTTTAACTTTATAGTATTTTTATTCAACTTTTTCTCTCACACTTTTCAAAATCTAATAAAAAATCTTAACTCAAATCATTTCACTATTTTTTATAGATATTCTAAGTGCTAAACTAATCATTATATGTAAATTTTTAGTACATGTAAATACAGTTGTATCAACTTGTATTTATTTTTTATTTACATCCTATGAGGGAGGTCGTTCCTGGTGTCAGGCCAAGCCACATGGGCCTAGCTCACAAGGCACCAATGGGTCTAAGGGTAGCCCAACTATAAGAAATGGGTGTGAAGTATAGGATGGGCCAAGCCCAAAAGGCGAGGTCAAGCCAAGAAACCCAGAAAGAAATAGCAAAGTAGTACACACGAGATATGATCTCCTAGGTCAAAAGGCCTGACGTCTCTACCGACCGACAATCCATATACACAAAGTCAGGACTACCTTGGCCTTGGACACCTTTATCATATTAATACTAAGATGGAAGCATCCTTTATAAGTTACAATTTGAGTGCTACCATTTCCACATAAAAAGAAAAGAAATCAATTGCTGTTATAAACCGATTTGTATGACCACATTTAGCTGTTATAATTGACTGTATTTAGCCGTCAATTATGATGGCCTGTAGTCGTCATAATTGACTACCAACAGTCGTCATAATTGACCTTCCTTAGCCGTCAATTATGATTGCTCGTAATCGTTATAATTGACCGTCTTTAACCGTCAATTATGACGGCCAATACCGCCTTTATACTCCTATATATATGGGTATCATTCAAGATTTTCAATATTGAATAAAAAACGTCTCTCTCTCACGTTTAAGATCTCTCTATATTATCAGCATGAGGTTCTGTTGATTATGAAGCTAGTGGTCTTCTACTTCAAGTAAGTTTTTTAATATATTATTTGTAATCCCCAATGTGAGTATTAAAGATTATATTTCTTATTATTACTTGATAAAATTTTATGTTTATTCACATAATTTATATACAAATTATATTTATTTTGTTATACTTGTTATGAATTATTAATGATAAAATTCATCTTGGAATAGAAATGGAGCATCCCTAAAGGATCGCCCTAAATCAATAATTTTATTGAGTATCTCATAATAAAAGATCTATTGATTCTGTGAGATAGTTTAAAGGAGTGATACATGTACCAAAAGCTCATTATGATTAATGCACCTGAAGTTGCATAATTGAAATTGTGTAGAGAAAAGTCACGAAAGAATATCTGTTTAAAATGAATACCTCAAATATGCTCCTGAAATAGTAATATCGAGTACTTTAAAATGAATACCTCGAATGTACTCCTGAAGTAGCAATATCGAGTGCGAAAGTTTACAAGATATTCTAAACTTATATCTTGTCTTCTAGTGGCTGAGCAAAATAATGAGTTTTTGTTAAAAAATCACGAGTCACGTCCTACTAGTTCCACATCATTCATTGAAATGAACGGTATTGGATTTATATAATTCCCAGAAGTGAATGGTGCATTTTTTCAAAAAAACCAAGAGTTTAGACGTGGTAATGAATATTTTTATAGTAGTTCTATGATTTTGGGCCAGAAGCTCATATTAGAAAAACTACCAGCTTTCTATTTGAGATGATATTATACAACTATTAAATCAAATATTATGATGCATTAAAAGTAATATGATTCAAAATATTTGTATGTTTTTCATGATTATCTTAATCATCCAAAATCAATTACGATAAGTCGAATAATTTTCATATAGACGTATATAAAAGAACCAGAAGATTCTTTTACTATAAAGTCTTCCCACCATGAGCGGAAAGAAAAATTTGCTAGAATAAAATAAAATAAAATAATTCAATGTTATCTTGATTATCATAGGTGAACTAGAAGTTCAGATGATAATTAATTTATGGATGTAATAAGATAAAAATGTCTCATATTTTAGATGCTAAAATCTCAGCGAGGATTGAAGTCCTCGTAGGACAATTAAGAAATTTAGCAGTCTAATGAATATAAGATATGTCTAAAAGCATGTGAGACCTATTGATACAAAAGATAAAGCATCTCAAAAGAAAAAAAAAAACACAAAGAAAATAAATTTGTGCTCCTGAAGAGGTCGTACCTACAAAATAAGCAATAAGATTCATCCAAACTTTCTGTACAAAATTCTCTCATAATAAAAACTCCTAAAGAGTATAATTCTCCTAAAGAGATTTTTCACAAAATGTCTTCCTTTGAAGAGGGACATGTACCTAAAAATAACGAGATCTCGATACATTTCATGAGTATTGGATAAATTCTGGATAGAAATAAAACTGTTGTCGACAACGTATTTTCATATAAGATGACACTTGACATTACTAGAAGTAATGAAGAAAGTGAGTCACGAACCGTCAAAGAATACCGACGTAAAAATATTGGCCAAATTTGAAAGAAATAATTCCTACAGAATTGATATCACTAGTAAAATGTGATGCATATGGACTTGTAGTCTAAACACCTCATAGGTGATGCTTGTTGAATATCAATGGGTATTTGTATAAAGGAAATGAAAATGTGATATATAAATTACGAGTAGGTTTCTCGCAAAAATAATATTGATATGTTTTGGAAATGGATGTAATTATATTGAGGTTTTTATTAGCTTGATAGTTATGAGTATGTATGATTAACTGCATATTTATATAGATCATTAGATATGAAATGCATGAAGCATATAGTCCTAAAGTACTTATTCTATCAAGTTTCAAAAATCCTTATATAATCTAAAACAATCTAAACGCACGTGGAACAAACTATTTTTATATAATTTCAGTATCTATATTAGTTTTTATTGCAGTTTATATAAATAATTTAAATGTCATTAAGGCTCCAGAAGAGCTCATGAAAACTGCACATATTTGAAATATAAATCTGAAACCCTTTTGGCTTCAAGGGGGAGATTGATGAAATTATTAGTTCTGAAATAACATATCTTAAATGCAACTAGTATTTCAAATTCATATTACGGTTTTGTAAGAAATGTGCATTATTAAAGGAGAAATAAAATAGAGCACACAAAACATCTATAAGACATAATATGAATATTTGTGAAATATTATTTTATTATCTCGAAATAAAATTACAGAAATTTGAACCTCTTCGCCTCATTCTTTAAACGATCTTGCTCTTCAAAAATTTGCATATCATTCCTATCTAAAGAAGTAAGCAATCGAAAAGAAGAGTTATTATATTACAGTTTATATAAACTGCAATCTAAACGCACGTGGAACAAACTATTTTTATATAATTTCAGTATCTATATTAGTTTTTATTGCAGTTTATATAAATAGTTTAAATGTCATTAAGGCTTCAGGAGAGTTCATGAAAACTGCACATATTTGAAATATAAATCTGAAACCCTTTTGGCTTCAAGGGGGAGATGGATAAAATTATTAGTTCTGAAATATCATATCTTAAATGCAACTAGTATTTCAAATTCATATTACGGTTTTATAAGAAATGTGCATTATTAAAGAAGAAATAAAATAGAGCACACAGAACATCTATCAGAAGATAGAAACACAATATGAATATTTGTGAAATATTATTTTATTATCTCGAAATAAAATCACAGAAATTTGAGGCTCTTCGCCTCATTTTTTAAACGATCTTGCTATTCAAAAATTTGCATGTCATCCCTATCTAAAGGAGTAAGCAATCGAAAAGAAGAGTTAAGCAAGAATTTTAAATTCCTATTCTCTTACTTTATTGCTCCTATCTTCATATTGGACTCTAGAAGAAGTTGCTGAAAGATAGAAATTTTTTCGTTGAATTTGTCAACCTTACAAGTTTTGGATTGTAGTCGCTAAGAAAATGCGATAATGGTTGATAAGTATCGGGTATCGAGACTCACAAGCTCATAGATAGCATCATTATCTGACTTATTAGTCAAATCATTATTGTATTGCATTATAACACCTACGATAGAAGTAGAAATAACTGGTGAACGAGGTGTAGAATACTTCATATATTGATCACGAGAAGATTGCTGGGCCATTGCAGAATAAGAATGCAGAAAGAGATTGTAAAATAAGAAAGCAGACTAATTACAGAAGAGTGAAGAAGATGAGATGTCAATGAAGATGAGTTGAATATTTATTTTGTAGATAAATTTATGAAAGCAAGATAAAATTATATATATTGATAGAGAAAACGCTAAACACAGATATCCTACAATTATTTACTAGGCCGTAAAATTAAAAGAAGCTTGCCCCTACTCTCTTTGAAATTGGACTTTTTGAGATATCGACGGCGAGATTAAATGCAGCTTATCCTTATTCTCTAAGTATGTGGACTCCTTCAAATATTCATTGTTGCTGATCCTGAAGATCTTGGGCATACTATTTTAGCGCTTTATTCTTCTCTTTCAGTTTCTTGTTCTTACAACTCTTCACAAAGAGCTTCTAACGCAATTAAGATATTTGATTATTAAGTTAGTTGACCTAATTCACTTTAACTAATAACTTCCAAGACATGGTCATAACAGAGGCAAAATATTGAGCATTAAAAAATATTGATTATGAAACGACAACAGAATAAATCCTTCTAGAAAAATGAATATCTGTTCATATCATAAAAGTAACATCATCATGTGAGTAAAAGGAACGACAAAGCATCTCTATTGCTTCACAACATCTTTCGTGAAGCATCTTTTTACAAGAGATGTAGCATCATAGTCATGCGGTGCCTGACAGCTACAGAAGAGGTGTAAAATCCTGCGGTGTTTGTCTAGTGTAAAAATGTGGCCACTGTTTTTGTTGAATATGGAGGTTGTCGGCTAAATTTTAATGACTTATCTACTAACTATGTTATTTACAAGAACTTCAGAATAGCACAACTCCATAAGAGTAGTGAATTTAATGTTAAAATGATCTTCAATCAATATGATGAATTTGTTTACCAAAACATTACCAACTGTATCATTTTAAGAGTTGGTACACAATATTGAGATGCATCAACCAAAGACCTTTCACTATAAAGTCTTGAAAAACTTTTATATGGACAAAACTCATCTCCTGAGTACTCAAATGGTTGTTCGATCACTTGATGTGCAGAAAGACCCATTTCATCCTTGTGAAGACGATGAAGAAATTCTTGGTCCTGAAGTGCCTTATCTCAGTGCAATTGGAGCCCTGATGTATCTTGAAAATTATACTCGGTCTGATATTGCATTTTCAGTTAATTTAATTGCAAGATATAGTTCCGCACCAACTTGAAGACATTGGAATGATATTAAACATGTCATTTGTTACCTTCGAGGTAGGATTGATATGAGATTATTTTATCAACATGAATCAAGTCCATAATTAGTTGGATATACGGATGCATGTTATCTTTCAGATCCATACAAAGAGATCATTGCAATTCATGAGAAAAAATGTGAAATTGATGTCAAGCAGATACAATCAAATGATAATTTGACATATTTATTCATTAAGGTATTACCAACTGCAACATTTAAGAAGATTATGCAGAACATTGGATTGCGAAGATTTCAAAACCTATCATAATGCACTTTTCAAAGGGAGTAAATGTTTTGAAGACTAGTGCTGATTGTATTTTTTTTCATTCTCTAAGGTTTTTTTTCCATTAGATTTTCTTTTGCAAAGTTTTAATGAGGCAATTCTAAAGCGTTTGGCGGTACACATGAATATTGTACCATTTTTCCCTTGCCATTGGTTTTTTTTTCCCATAGGGTTTTTCTTTGATGAGATTTTAACGATGCATATTCTTTATATGTGGTTATCCAAAAAAGAAATGTTATAAATAACTTGTATGACCAACTTTAGCCGTCATAATTAACCGTACTTAGCCGTCAATTGTGACAGCATGCAGTCGCCATAATTGACCCTCCTTGGCCGTCAATTATGATCGCTTGTAACCGTCATAATTGATCGTCCTTAACCGTTAAAACCGCCTTTATACTCTTATATATATGGGTATCATTTAAGGTTTTCAATATTGAAAAAGAAGCGTCTCTCTCTCACGTTCAAGATCTCTCTCTATTTTTCTCTCAGTGCAGCCAACACCAACAACATTAAAGTTTCATAACAATTGCAACCAAATAAAAAATAATGAAACCAATATTTTCAAAATTAATCCACGAGAATCAAAACCCATAACAAAGCAAAAACCTGGGGTCCATCAACATTATCAGTGTATTATTTGCTTTTCTTTTGGTCAATCGCATCTCACGGTTGGAAACGTTTATACCCCAAAAATACCATCCCATTATCAGCCTTATCCCGCAAGAGGTAGCCTCGTCGATTTTCCCACTTTGAGTAGTAAGCATGGGATGATTAAATCCTATATATATATATAGACTATAGTTAATTATGAAAGGAGAAAAACAATATAAGAGCTTAATTAATTATATGATCAAAGTTCAAGGAATTAGGAATATTCCTTAACTCCTTTTATTTTTCGGTTGGTTAAAGATAATCTGAAAAGGAAGATCAAGAGGCAGTAGACATCCGTGATCATTGTCATTCCCCGAATTAATATATAAGTATTAATTTAGTAACGTGCTCCCGTATGATTAGTGTTTGGGTGCATGCTAGCATGCAGCTCTGAGATCGATGCCGGACATGAACTCGTTATGTAGGGCAAACCACATGGGCCAAAAGTCTTCCATCTTGTTAATTACAGGAGTGTCAACAAAGATGGACAAAAAGTCATAAACACAGTACGATCGATCGAGCTTCCCCGAATTTGGATCAGATTGGAAATGCTCACTCACAGCTCATCATCATTAATCTGTCCTCCCACTGAAGCTGCGTTTGGAAACTAAATTTTTTTTTAATTCATTTTATTTAATTATTATAATTTTTTTAAAATTTTAATATAAAATATAATAAATAATTCTTAATTTTTAAATTTTAAAATAATAATAATATTAAAAAATAATATTTATTTTATTTTTAATTTTTATCTCAACTCAAATCAGAATAATATTACTGAAACCTCCGATCAACTACATATATAGATATATATATATATATATATAACATATAATAAAGACCAAACATCCTTATATTTAGCTAAGTAATGAGCTTCGTTTTACTTAATTCATCTATAGTCTGGTAATTTTCTCCAAACTATTTATTTATTTGTTTTTATTCTAAATTTGTAGAAACAATCGTAGAAAGTTCTACCCGAACTTTTCTGTTGATTGATACCACTTTTCTTTCAATCAAGATCGATCATGTTGAACATTTACCATACACTCCATGTGTGCTCCGTACGTTCACCTAACTATAAACTTTGACAAATTCAGATCATGAAGAAAACCTAAATCGATTTGACAAAAGTTCTGTAAATAGATACGTTCCCCTAACAATTTAAGGACAGCCTTGGTATAAGAGAATGCCGATAACTTAGAACTTCTTGAAGATGATGATCAAGAGGCAATGGGCTCTACAAGTTACAAATCGGTGTGCTTCTCTCCCGGTTTACTAGAAATCATGAAAACCGTAAGTTTTGGAATTACATTCAAAGCCATGCACCTGATTTTCAAAGTCAGAAATCAAATAAACATACTACGTTGAAAACCACTTCCATCCGCACTATTAAAAAAAAAAAAAACCATTTATGACAAATTATTTACGATAGAAATGACTATTTATGACAAGAATAGAAAATAATAATTTTGATAAAAAAATAAATAGTAGTAAATAAGCAGTTATCTTGTCATGTGACTCCAAGAAGATATACATATACATATACAAAAATAAAGATCACATGACAACAATACACTACTAGCTAGCGAGTATCATGCATGCTATATGTCTTAGCGGGCTGGTTGATCAGCATGTAATGTCTTCCAAGTGTATCGAGAATAAAATTTTTATGTACAGTCATTTTTGTGTTTACATATTCTAGTAAATGATTAGTTGCATCTTTTTTTCAATGTAAGATAACTGATTTAACCAATCATATCAATAGAGCGTGTAAAAAATATATAAAACTGATTTATATACCATAACTCATATGAAAAATCATCCAAATATGACATTAACACAGTAATTGAAAAAAAAAAAAAAAAAGGCTCAAAACTCATGGTGCTTAATTAACATACGGTACGATGATCTGCATGCTTACATATGATAATACATAAATACAGGTAGCCGATTTGAGAAATATTCGACTAAAATGAAATAAATAAATTTTTTGGTCCAAAGTATATATATTCAAAATCCTTGATCTCTTGCTAATAAATTTTTATGCGTATACGTACGCGTACACATGATGAATGAGTATATAAGCTAGTTTGCATGGCAGCAAAGTCTTTATCATTGTAAATCCAATGAGAATTAACCAATATCATAATATACATATATTACGTGAAAATTAATTAGCTAGCTAGCTATTTCCGATATTCATAAGAAGGGGAAAAAAAGGTTTTAATATGTATAAAAAAATAATAATCTAAGCCATAACATGCTTTGATCTGGTTACTGGTAGATCTGCAAGAGAAAATCATTCATCTAACATCGCTCGCTCGGCAAACAAAGGCTAGACTCTTTTACACATGATTAGACGATAATCGAGGTATTGACACGAAGGACGTAAGATCATATGTTTTCATTTCACAAGCGAAATCCATAAATTTATTAACTCCAAACATAAAGTTGCACCAGAACATGAGTGTAGACATGATAACAAGGATGAGAAGCTACCGCACAAGTAAATTCAAGACATCAGAGAGAGGGAGGGAAACAGATCAGAGGGAACAAGAAGATCGACCCTTTATCATAACTTCTTAGTAGTGATCTTCAAAACCTAAACCATAAACCCTAGCTATTTTACAAGATCTACGAAGTTCACCTTAGCGAAAGGAAGAAACCCATAAACATAAGAACTTGAGAAAATAATTTGCAGCTTGATGGAGCAAATAATCGGACCAGGATGCTTGATTCCCCAAAAGCAAAGACTTGAAAGTCTTACAAGGAGTAGACCCTTCACTCAAAACCAAGAAGAAAGCCCAACAAAGAAAGCTAGGCTGTCTCCCGCTACTTCTTCTTTTGCAAACACATGTCCATGTTTCTGATCCTCTTTCCGTTTGATCCTTCTTTTTCTTGCCGATGGAAATGATGACGCTTTGGGATGCGTGGAGTTGTTGAGGGCAAAAGGTGGGATAGCGTGGGAACAATGATGGCGACGGAGAAGGTACAGAGAGGACATGATGATTGCTGGGTCTAGCTTTGAAAGAGAGGCAGGAGATTCAAGGTATTTTATGCCCTCTCACTTGGCTGATGTCTCTCTTTCTGTCAGAGTGGGGAAGAGGGAGAAAGGGAATGATGATGATCATGAGACTCATAAAGACTTTACCACGCTTGATCGGAAAAAAGAAAAAGACTTTATTGTACTTGTACAGTGAAGAGGAGCTAGCTCGGCCAGCCAACGTCAGTGACTCAGTGCGCATGTAAAATATTGAAGTTCCATCGAGGCTGACTAGGTAGCCGTAATTAATAAAAAAATTTGGCTTCCTTTGAATTTACAGAATATTTCTTTTTATTTAATTTTTTTATTATAATTTTTTTATAAAATATAATAAATAATTTAATTTTTTAAAATTTTTAAAAATATTAAAAATAATAAAATATCATTTAATTTCTATCTAAAACAATTTCAAACGAAACATCTATATTCTAATGTTCACTTTTATTTGAATGAATAATGTTTCAATTATATTGCAAAAAAATTGATCAATATCTCACGACAATAAGGCCTTTACTTAATTGGATTGAAAAGTTTTGATGGGGACTCCATCCCCAGTTAAAGTAACAAGCTCATGATCATTCTACCTTCTTCTTTTTTACTTTTGTTTTTCTAATGTTATATCTTGCATGTTTAGGACAGCAATACAGAAAAAAGCTACTCCAAAGAAACATAATTTGAAAAGTAAACACAAGGAATCACTTTTGCATTGACCCTTTGGCTTTGGGTGGGGATCCATGTCTTAACCTAGAGATGAAAAGCGACAAACCGTGATGGGTGAACTATAATTTACCTTTGTGTTTTATGGCCTAAAACAAAATAGGATCTACATTATAAGAAACACATGACTTCCATCTATTGTATCGACAATCAAAGTTCAAAGTAGACCCATGCATTTAAGAGTAAAATTCTCTCCATTTTATTTTTGAAGAGAATATACGTTAAGTACTGTAAAATGTAGATAATTAGATAAATTATATTTGCAATTTCTAAATGAGGACTATGTGTACAGATCTATTAATATATTTTATTAAATAGAAATTATTGTAATTTGAGAGAGATATTATTGTAATTTTAAAAAAATTTTAAAGATAAAATTATCTAAATTTACATGAACAATCTTCAAATAGAGACTCTACGTAATATTACTCTATTATCTTTTTTATAGACCTTTCAATTATGATATTAAATAATTATAAAACATTAGAAATATTCTCTAATTATTAAATAAAATTACATACGTTTGCCTTTATGATTGCTAAGCTTTTTTCTAAGAGTAGGACTGTAAATGAACCAGTCTGTTCGATAGCCCGCTCGGTTAAACTCGAATCGAACTCGACTCGTGAAAAAAAAGTTCGTTCGTGAAAGCAGATACCTGCTCGATTTCTAAATGACACATACCTAACAAAAATCGACTCGACTGGGTTAAGACTCGTTTAGTTTCGCTCGTTTATACTCAACTATACTCATTAGCTCGACTCGATTAAAACTCATTCATATATTGATAAATATATACATACACCTATGCATGTATATATGTATTAGCTAATAATATAAGCATACCACTTTTATAATTAAATATATAATATGTATTCTAATTACTTATATCTATATAGTGAATATATTTCCTATGTATATTTTATAATTTGTATAATAATTAGTCAATAAAATTTAATAATTTCATATATTAGTATGTGGAAAACATATATGAAATAGATATATGCTATCATATTAAGTATATGTATTAATAATACATATAAGCATATAATATATTGTTATTTTGGATAAATATCAACTAGTTAAATATGAAATATTTATAAATTTTTTAACATTTTAAAATTTAATAAAGATTCTAGTTTTTAGTTATTTATATTCAATATTAGTTTTATTTATTTATTTTATTAATTATTAAATCTTATTAAAAAAATAATTCAAGCTTGAATTCGACTCAACTCAAACTCAATCATGGAATGAGTAGAAGTTCGAGTTCAAATTAAAAATTTAACTTATCGAATCAAACTCGAATAAAGAATTAAAAAATATATCAAATATTTTGAATCTAATCGAATCAACTCGACTAATAAAAAATTGACTCAATTCGTCAAAAATCGACTCAACTCGACTGTATTACAACCCTGTGCTAAGAGACGTTGCACCGTCCCTGTCGTTGGTTTTCAATGCTTTGGAGGGTCTTATCAGGTATATCCACGTGTCTTCATCTCGGGAAGTACGTGTCAGACACGAGACTTTCTAAAACTTGTGGCCCAGAAAAATAAAAGGAAAATACTAGTTTGTTAATTTGTCACTCACGAGTCATGACCGCTCATATATTTTAATTTATTTAAAAATAAAATACATTTTTAGCGCTCCTAAACGTAAGAAAATATCCCGAAAAAAGAAATAACATCTTCACCTTTTCCTTGTTTGTGTTAAAAATGTCTCTGACGCCCGTCTATCCGAACCAGGCCACAACCATGACTTCTTTCTTGGCTAACGGTAGTGTTTCAAGCTTGTCTCCCAAAGCACCCAAACCCAACCATGAATCACCTAAACTCCCAAAAGCGTTTCGCCTGATATCCCCAATTCCCAAGTTCCAAAACCCCAGAATCCCAACTTCAAGGCCCTTCAAGATTCGAGCGGATGTCGGGTATTCGGGTCCGACTTCTTCTTCTTCTTCTTCGTCTGCTTCACCCGGTAAGTCCTCGATTTCAACTCCTATTACTGCACCATCAACAGCTACGGCCAATGAGAAAATCCAGGAAATTCTTCGTAACGTTGAGTATGATAAGAAATTCGGTTTTAATATGGATATCGATTCGTTTTCGATCCCTAAAGGGCTTTCGAAGGAGACGATCCGATTGATTTCTTCGCTTAAAGAAGAACCTGATTGGATGCTTGAGTTTAGATTGAATGCCTTTGAGAAATTCTTGAAAATGAGAGAGCCCAAATGGTCCGATAACCGATATTCACCTATTGATTTGCAAGATATATGTTATTACTCGGCACCCAAGAAAAAACCCTCTTTGAATAGCCTTGACGAGGCTGACCCGGAACTCATTCGGTACTTCGATAAATTGGGTGTACCTTTGAATGAGCAGAATCGATTAGCTAATGTTGCCGTTGATGCCGTTCTCGATAGCGTGTCGATTGCCACGACGCATAGGAAGACATTAGAGAAGGCCGGCGTGATATTTTGCTCGATATCTGAGGCGATTAGGGAGTACCCAGATTTGGTTAGGAAGTATTTGGGGAGAGTAGTGCCTAGTGAGGATAATTACTACGCAGCGTTGAATTCTGCGGTGTTTAGTGATGGTTCATTTTGCTATATTCCAAAAGACACGAAGTGCCCAATGCAAATTTCAACTTATTTTCGGATAAATGCGTTAGAAACCGGGCAGTTTGAGAGGACATTAATAGTTGCAGAGGAGAGGAGTTCTGTGGAGTATTTGGAGGGGTGTACAGCACCTTCATATGATAGAAACCAGCTTCATGCTGCTGTGGTTGAGTTGTATTGTGATGAGGGTGCCGAGATTAAGTACTCCACAGTGCAGAATTGGTATGCGGGGGATGAAGAAGGCAATGGAGGAATTTATAATTTTGTCACGAAACGAGGGCTTTGTGCTGGGGACCGCTCAAAGATATCTTGGACCCAAGTGGAAACGGGGTCTGCCATTACATGGAAGTATCCAAGTGTTGTTTTGGAGGGAGATGATACTGTGGGTGAATTCTATTCAGTAGCATTGACTAATAATCATCAGCAGGCAGACACCGGGACAAAGATGATACACAAAGGGAAGAATACCAGAAGTAGGATTATTTCTAAAGGTATATCGGTTGGGAATTCAAGGAACTGCTATAGGGGTCTCGTTCAGGTTCAGTCAAAGGCAGAGAATGCTCGGAATTCCTCTCAGTGCGATTCAATGCTTATTGGTGACAATGCAGCTGCGAATACATATCCATATATCCAGGTAATCTGTTCATTTGTGACGTATAGTTTGTTTCTATAACATTTCTGTTTTTGGCATCTTGACTGATTATTCATTATCATACCAGTCTTTTGGTTTTGTACTTTGTTCAATGCTGTTATTGTAACTATTCGGATCCCTCCTCCCCTCCCTGTACGGCGAGCTTACTGAATGTCGTATCTACATTTCTTTGTATTACTTAGTGGTTCTTATACGTGTTCTCAGGGTGGTCTCAGGAGTCCTTGTATGTGCTCTTTGTTAGGCAACTATGATTTTGGAAGTTCTATCTACAATTGAAGCGTTAAACAGAGGACAAATTAGAGAAGCGTTGCTTTACTCTTCTCCACTTCATAGTCTTGTATGAACCTTTCCATTCTGGTCTTGGAAGGTCTGAAGCTTATGAAGTGTTGTGCTAACCCTACCAATGATGGTCCTTGCAGCTACAGGTCTTTAGTCTACAGACAACAGGGGGAATGGGTAGGGAATAAGAACTTTTTAAGACAACTATGGAAATTCTAGTTGTGATGTAAATCACCAGATAACTCATAATGAGAACCAGTGTTTCACCAGATAAATCACCAGATCTTCCCTCGCATTCTCTTATATTCATGTCATGTTTGGAGGATAGAAAATTTTCGTCCTTTATGGACAGTTTATGTACTAACATGATTAATTTGACAGGTGAAGAATCCAACTGCTCGAATTGAACACGAAGCCAGTACCTCCAAAATTGGTGAAGATCAGCTGTTTTACTTTCAGCAGAGGGGCATTGACTACGAGAAAGCCATGGCTGCCATGATTTCTGGGTTTTGCAGAGACGTGTTCAATGAGCTTCCGGATGAGTTTGGTTCTGAGGTGAATCAACTCATGAGCTTGAAGCTTGAAGGATCAGTTGGTTAGCTATTAAGGTCTTAGTCAAAAAGCTCATGCTTGTTGGAGGAAATTTAGGTCTTTTTGTCAAGAGGTCTTAGGATTATTGAGCAAATATCTGTATTAGACAATGTGAATGGTATGGATAGCGTGTACATAAAAATAATAGTTGTTATAAGTCAATTTGCATGTTGTCTATTAATTACTGACTGTTATTTGATAAATAAGTTTTAATTCATTAGAACCTTGGTCTGGGTAATTGGGAATTTGAAAAAGAGGTTATCACTTGCAAGGTATTATTATTGGTTCCTTGTGGAACATTAGAAGGTAAATTGCCCAATATAGTAGGCAGTCTCTGAGTATGAATATGTGCTAATCTCATCCTGTCACTTGGTGTCATGTCAATAAAACACGGTGGTTAAGTAATTTTAATATGACGTCTCACAAGAGGGATTACTTAATAATCAATCAAGACAAATTAATCATACGGATTCAGATTTTATGAAGTCCAATTTAGGATATATCGGAAAAATAAATAACAGATTAATGCCATGTTGTTTACCAAACAATGTGGTTGAGGGACTTCTTACTGGTGGCAGGAATGTTTTTAAAGATTTCCAAAAGAAACTTGACTGTAGTTTTCTTCTCTAAATAAAATGATTTTTTCATTATCGCATTCTATGTCTAATTGTTTACCCCTGTGGCTCCCAAGGGTGTTCCCATGGGAGGAGTTCTGCGGTTCTCCCTGTAATTATGGTTGTTATGAGATGTATATAGAGGAATACCATATGTCTTGAGAAGAGAAGAAGTGCATTTCTAAGATGATGAATTTACTGATATTATTAGAAATAGAATGGGAAAACATGATGAATCATGAAGGAGGCAAAATATACGAGTCTTTACCAGATCAAAAGCAAGTTCTCGTCATGAATTTGCAAACTTGGATGACTTCATTTTCACAGTTTTAAGCAACTTCTTAGCCTCTTTCTCCAGCCTCTTCTCTTCCCATTTAGCCTTCTCCAGTTTCCTTTCGTGTTCTTTAACCGAAAATATCTCTGCCAATATGTCATCATTCTTTGCCCGATCTTTGTCGCAGGTTTTTGATGCAGAACTCCCACCTCTATTTTTATCATTTTTCTGTGAAGTAAAGCAACACGCCATGAACAAAATGGATGGAACCAAGCAGAGTCAAATTACCGTACATGTCAATTGAGCCTGGCTAATGGCTATCCTCTTTCTTCTTTATATGCATAGGAGCCCTTAAAATTCATTTATTGTGAATTTATGATAAATTTTCAATTTCCAGCCAAAAATAAATCAAATTATTTCCAAACCTGAAATGATTGTTGCTTCTATTGAATTCTCGTGATGCTAGATATATATTTTCCATGCCGTGATTCTTTCTCGGCTGAAAGTGTATAGATTTGCTGGGTTCAATATATCTATTTGTTTGATGAGAATTGCATTAATAATTTAGTACTTGCAATTAAAAAAAATCAACTAGGTGTTTAATTTCACTTTTTTTGGGCATGTTAGAATTGCTTTAAAGATACGAGATTTACTGAATCTCATTTGATGTAATTAATTAATTAAATTTTTTTATGTTGGCGAACCTCTCCTCCAGGGTAGACACACCGCTGCATAATAAATCCCTCTATCCCATGCACGCAGTCTTGAAAATTTTTTTATACAGAATTAATTAAATCGCTGACTTTTCACTAGGAAGCGTGGTCCTAAAAGATTGTTTGCACCCGTGAAGTGTTGAACCTTCCATCTTGAATGGAATAATACTCCAAGATCAAGACTTTCACCACATGGGCCAACCCACATTAATGTAATTAATTACATGCCGTGCATACAATTTATCGAGATTTATTTGCAAAATGAGAGTTTGCATTCAAATATGATCACTCAACGCCTTTCACGGGGAGCGTAGGAAGATTGTATCCGTACGGTTCTTGACATGGTTGACACATCAACACACCACACACACCTTATGGGTATGACTGCATATTCATCTCACCAAGTAAAAACCTTTGTTCTTCCCGTGCTTTGGCGTGGCCGCCTCCTTTTAATTCAATGAACTGGTCACGTGAGAGAACTAATTGCAAGAACATGTACATATTGATGGCAAGAGTCAATCGATACAGTAAACTGATACATTTCCAGAATATTATTGAAATAAAGAATAATGAGTGCTTGTGAGTACAAACCTTGTACCTAGAATTTACCCCGCCTTTGATCATTCTTATCAGACGGTATGATTGTACAAGTAAAACAATTACATAATCAGAAATCACAACCCTCACATCTTATTTACAATGAATTCATTATATCTAATTTACATCGTTATTACACACTTCATTAACATCCAATGCACGAGCAGATGAGCAAGAGACAATTAGATGTGCGCTCCCACAAGGAAAGCGAGTTTGCTTCTGAAGATGTCAGAAGCACGAGTTTGGGGAAAGAAAATGCATTAGTAGAGATATATATAAGCACTGAGAAATAACATCAAACTATTTCTAGCAGATCATGTAAGTGTAGAAGATGCATCAGTGAACATAAATAAGCATTTAAATATTATACGATATTGATTATGTGACAGTAAAGGAATTACGATTAACTTCGTTTCTTCGCTGCATTTTTTCTGCATGACTGCCATTTGCAAACATGGTATCAGTGGTATGTGGTACTCACATTTTAGGATGCAGGTACTGCTCCACCGTGAGTGGTTTTGGGCCACCAAACCAATCAATCAAAAATATACTCTCAATTTCTAACTTGAAGAACTGGAAGTCATGATCAATAGGCCAACCTGTCAACCATACAAATTAAAAAAAAAAAAAAAAAAAAAAAGGTTTAGTAGTTGGTGGCAGAAAGAAATGGGAAAAGGTCACTTACGTATCAATTCTCGTACTTACCCTTCATCTCCGCATGCTTTGAGAACAAGGCACTTTTAGCAAACTCTGCCTCTTTAGATTTTTTGTCAACTACCTTCAACTGAAATAACATGAAGGGAAAATTTAATCCAAGTTATTCAAAAGAAAAAGTTTCACTACTTTCTGGTAAAGAACTCGTCCAAGCCATTATTATTATTATTATTATTATTATTATTATTATTATTCTTTTGGGGGTGTGTTAAAAATCTGAACCACTTGGTTTTAAGGTCGACAACTTATAGACAGTGCACGTAAGTCAATAGATAGCTTTCCTTAACAAGCTTAGAAAACAATACTCCAGTAATTGCAACAAGAGTGTCAATAGATTTTCGGTTTAGTAGTAAGCATCATTTAGGTATCCATGAGTTCATTAGAATTCATTTTTGGTCACCTGCTGCCCATTTCTAATACTTGTCTGCACATATAGCAAAGTCTGATGACTTGTAACCAAAAATAAATAAAAGCTAAAAGTGAACTGGAAACGAGAGCAATTAATAATAAAGGCAAAATTCATGTGGTGTAACATACGAACCTAGAATTTAGGTTAAGTCAGTTAGAAATTATTTAGTTATGTTATGATTATATTTATTCTTTTTATTAATTACTTATTTATTAAATTATCTCTATGGTAAGATTTTAAGTAATTAGATTGCTACGACACGTTTTCTAGAAAGATTAGTAACGTCTAGTGCCTCGTATAGGTCACGAGCTACGACGTGAGATTTCTGAAGCAGCGCTAAGAGGTAAATAGTATGATCATATAAATGTACACGTAATGTAAATATTATAATTGGGTATGATAATATGATATGGTTTTGATGGTTATCTACGTTGCACTAAGAGCCAAGTCAAGGTTAGATTGCTTTCACGAACTTCTATGAATTACGATGATTTACATGAAAGTAAGCCTATATATATGTTATGTTTTTACGGATTGTTGATTGATGGATTGAATGTTACAAAAATCACATGGAAATCATGATATGATCATATAATAATTTAAGATAGGTATTCTATGAATTAAAATAGCCAGATCATGCATGCTTCATTCATGTAGTACTTAGACCATATATGCCATGTATTGTTCATGCAATAACTTAAGTCAAGCATGCCATGTAATAAATAGCCTAATCATGTATGACATGTTCATTAGTTCTCAGATCATGCATGCCATGAAATGTCATAAAATGATTAAATCATGTTAGGCCATGTCATGCTATACTATACCATGTACAAGAATATATCATGTTAAGCCATGCCATGTACAAGAATATGCCATGCTAGAAAAGTCTAAGAAGTCCAAGAAAATTATCATGCATCAAGAAAGATAAACATTTTAAGGTAACACGGATCCAAGCATGTTTACCACAGTTATGCTAAGACGGTACCACGGACTCAAGCGTGGTTACCACAAGTTAAGTGAAACACGGACTCAAGCGTGTTTCACTCCATGTCATGCAAGTTAAGTGAACATGGACCCAAGCATGTTTCACTTCATGTCAAACAAGATAAGTGAAACACAGACCCAAGCGTGTTTCACTCCATGTCAAGCAAGATAAGTGAAACACGGACTCAAGCGTGTTTCACTTCATGTCAAGCAAGATAAGTGAAACACGGACCCAAGCGTGTTTCACTCCACGTCAAGCAGGATAAGTGAAATACGGACTCAAGCGTATTTCACTTCATGTTATGCAAGTTAAGTGAAACACGGACTCAAGCGTGTTTCACTACATGTCAAGTTATGTGGTGCCATGGACTCAAGCGTGGTTCACCATGAAATAAGTACAATTCAAGATAAACAAGTTACTCATGCATTCACGCTTCATGTTTGCCATGATTATGAGTGTTTCCACCCATGTTAATCCATGAATGTTATATGAAAGTTATGATAAGGCTTTAAAAACCAAATTTATGCTAAGCTAGATAGTATTTTACGGTATGATGTATTATTTACTGAGTATTCGACTCATTTTTGTTGTTTGTCTTTTTGTTTTCTTCTATGTTGATTGCCACAGATGGTGATTATGATGATGCAGAGCTGGATGGCCAGGAGTAGATTTAGTATAAGGACTTAGAGATGAATAAGTGTCATTTACACAAGGATTAAGTTTCTTTTATGTCATTTCAATAATTAGTATTGTTTAAGATTAGCTCATGTTTTGCTTTATTCAGTTTCAAGTTTCAAGACTATTTATATCCTTTCAGTTAAGTTTCTTTCAATAAATAAGGTATTTCAGAGTAATGAGTCTTTTTACCGGGCATTTTATTATGTTTGTTAGTAACGTCTCTATCCTACGGGAATGGGGTGTTACATGTGGCCAGTCTAATTTAGTATTAGATAATTTTTATTTTGCAACAGACCTTGCCAATAAGTGTAATTTTCGCACATGAGGGATTCTCGGGATCTTTATTGCCACAAGTTCCTATAGGGTATTCACTGATTGTCAAAGAAGCCCTCTCGTCTTCCATTGCATTTCTGGCAGTTGGATCAAGAGTTGTCAAGTAGAAGAATGGTATGCCACCACCTTTGCCAGGTAGCCCATCACTAAAGGAAACCACATTCCTGCATCACATGTAGACAGTTATATATCCAGTCAAAATAACAATCATTAAGGCATGCCGAACAAGTATAACAAAAACATTTTAATTCATCTTAGAAGAAGATTAAAGAGTCATGAAAATGTGCCCATAAACATAATAAGTGTGTTCGCATTTGCATATGCATGTATTTATGCAGGTGTGTGTGCCCACCAATATACATACATTTGCACTCTGCGTGTGAGATATTTAATTTTTCTTTTTATAAAGTGAATGTGAGATATTTAAATATTCATGAAGAACGCTTGTATTCTTATATTAAAAAAGGAAAGGGAAGACAACAAAACTTTTCAAAACAATTATAAAAAAGAAAACTCAACCGACCTAAGGAATCAACAGACATAACAAACAAGTATCATAAAATTTAAAAATAGAGTCTAATACGTTCCTTGACAAAAGAAATCTTTATACTTTTCAAGTTACTGATGAAAACTGCATACCCTTTTAAATAATGTATGAGGCAAAAATCTGATTCTTACTGTTGAATCCAAGGTTTCAAGTTTTGTGTAATTATATATCTACACATAGATTTTGATGATAACAAATGAATTCAAAGAATAAAAGAGTCTCAATCTCAAGTTGTCTACACAATGGAGTCAAGCACATCAAGAAAACAAGTATGAGCCAGAAGGGAACAGGTTCACATTAAAGTGATAGAGTAATGTTGTAAATCTCTTAAAAATTCAAAATTAGGATTAAAGCTCAAAATTAATACTTTATCATAAAGCATTAAAATACATTTTCCACATGTGTATGAATATTTTGAAAATTAAATTTGAAAATTTTGAAAGATGATTGCTTGTCATCTTTCACATGTGCATACCTTGATTAAAGGGTTGAATTTTGAAAATATTAAAAATGATTGATTGTCATCTTTCACATGTGCATGTTTTATTTGAATATTTTTAAAAGTGATTGATGCTTTTTTTTTTACTTATGCAAAATGTAGATGATTTTGTTTGAAATATTTGAAAAATAAAGTGTGCTTCTTTTGTCATATGCAAAAAATAAAAGATAAGGTTTGAATTTTTTGAAAAGTAAAGTGTGCTCCTTTTGTCATATGCCAAAAGTAAAAGATTAGGTTTGAAGTTTTTGAAAAATGAATTATGTTGTCTTTGACAATTGAAAAAGAAGAACCTTTTATTTGAATTTTTTGAAAAGTGAATGATGTTGTTTTTGACATGTGAATCTTTTTCAATTTGAATATGAGGTCTTATATGCCTATAAATAGATCATTTGAGAGCTTCACATTCACAACACCAAAAGCATACAACATTCATTCAAAACTTTCATTCTCTCTTCTCTAAGCATTGAGCCTTAATCCTTGTTCATTTTAAGAGATATAGTTTGCGTTGTATTGTTCTTATTTCACTCATTGAGGAGTGTTTTCTGATAACCTACCCACTATCAGCTCTTGTATCAGTAAAAGGGTGTGTATAACCCTTGTGCATGTAGAAAGTGTTCTACACAGGAAATAATTGAATCACCACGTGTAAGGTGATTGCAAGTGTAGAGGGTGTTTTACATGGATCCTTTACAGCGGTGTTGTTCAAAGGTGTAATAGGTTTCTATCTCCACTTGAAGGAGGTTGAATAGTGAATTTGGAAATCCTCAAGGGGTAGCTTGAAGCGAGGACGTAGGCAGTGGAGCCGAACCTCGTTAACATACTGAGTTTGCTTTTCTCTTATTCTTACTCTTTATATTTATTACTGTTTCGTATTTTGTTTATATTTTATATTGTATATTTGATTTATAATTGTTATTTTTTTAAATACAACTCAATTCAACCCCCCTCTTGTATTAGTCATCTGGGCAACACTTACAATAATCCTCAAACGGTAGATAATGAGATGGGCACTTGAAGTCATGAGTTTTAGGGAAGATGAAACTCCTAAGACTAGCATCCTTGGTCAACTACAATTATATCTCATCAGGAATCTGAATTAAATCTAAGTATCAGACAAGCAAAAATAATATTCATTAAAATCATTATTTTTTGCCTGAACCCTACAACTTTAAAAAACATATCAAAATCATTGTGTATCTCATAAAGAACTTGGATTGTCACACCTCGAGAAGAACAAACCGGACACAGGCAATGAGGCAATATGAAAAGCAAGGGAATTTTATGCTAACTCGACATTAAATTTAACTCTATTATGTAAAAATATGAAAACCTTACCCAAATGGTGCTCCTCCCAAGTCACTTGAGATGGTACTGCAAAATTAAATTAAAAAATAAGCTTCAATATCATTGATCAACATCTAACAACCGAATTAAAAATAGAAATCAAACTTAAAAAGTCAGGACCTTTGAAACAATAAAATTCAGCGACAATCAGGTTTCACAATGACTGAATGTGAAACAATAACAAATATAACTGGGCTTTCGAGATAAAACGATGAATTATCCTCTCCTTACTATACTCTGTAAAAGATCTTAAACGTCTTCCTCACTACCTAGTTGAAGATGAATCTAAAATGAAGGCAAATAAAAAAGTTGCCCAAAACTCGAATGCATTCAACCAAAAACTCGGGTTTTGAGTGGATTCAACTCACATTAAGTTTACATGCTACCTCTTCCAAAAGACCAATCGATCTCATAAAAGCAAGGAGGGGAGAACCCATCCAATATATTTTCGGCCAAGAAGAGAACCTATGCCCAACAGGTACAAAATTCGTGAAATAAACAAAGTAAACACAGACAGTAAATTACATCCTGAAGCATCTAAACAGAAAAATGCATGACTGCTTTACCAACCATCAGAACTACAGCCAACCACTATTTGCTCCGTCGACTCCCCTCGGATCGATAATAATCGTAATCGAATTTTCAAACAGATAACAACAAAGATCCAACCAGACTTGAACAAGACCATATGGAGTGGCAAATCATATAGAAAAACAAAAGACACTACAAACATAAGAAACCGCCGCAATAGATTCTTTGGTCGTCATCGACACAAACATAGAACAGACCGAAAACCCAAATCATTCAATAAAAAGGAAGCCTCATCAAGAAACTGGGAATCTAGATAGAGAACTGGAAGAAGAGAGACAGGGAAAGAGAGGATATACTTTAAGACACCCCAGACGTTGTTAGAGACCAACCAACGAGCAGTGACGGCAGCATCATCCGGGTCGGGTTTCTTAATCAAAGGCAACCGTCCATGTACGGAACCTAGAAAACCCACAAAAAGCAAGACCAAGGAAAAGAGATGGAAATTATACAGAAGACCTTTGATGCCCATGTTCCCGATTTCTCCGAACCCTGCTGTCTGCACAGAGAAAGTACAACTAGGAGATGAAGACGAACGGGCTAAAATCGAGTATTTATAAGCAAAAATTCTGGTCGTGTTACAAGCTGCAAGGAAGTGAGCTATTATCCTCTGCAATTCGAATTGAAGGACATCGTGAAGAAGGCGTTTCTTCTGCTTGATGGATCGCTTCATTTGGAATTTCATTGAAAATAAGTGGACTTGATGCAAGTCTTGGATCTTAGGTGTTGCACTGGATTGTAGAAAGCGACCAGAGAAGGAGCAGTGGCCCAAGCATTGCGGGCCAACAAGCATGGGTTTGCACCAATTACTTACTCTAGAAATCCGAAGTCGTGGCTATGCCTTGTCCGCCTTAGGCCCAGCGTGTCCCGTGATTATCACTTATCATCCTATCTCCACTCATCTTATCATTATAATTTTTTAAAAATTTTATATAAAATAGAATAAATAATTTAATATTTTTAAATTTATAATAATATTAAAAAGTAATATTTTAATAATATTTTATTTAATTTTTAACTTTTATCTTAACTCATTTCATCTCAACTCACTATACAAACAGCTACCACACCATATTGTCAAATAACAAACGGTCTTAGCCATATAAATTATATATATTATTTTTAAAATAAAATTAATTAAAAAGTACTACAACTATAAATAAATTGACTAAAATAAGAAAAACTCTATTAATTATCCTCACACACCACACACTACACTTTTTTTTATTCTTCTTAAACTAATTGAATTCTTATGTTCATCGTCCATAGATGGTATACCACACATTTGATAAGAAAAAAAAAATATGGTGTGTCGTGTATGAAGATAATGAATAGCAAAACTTATAAAATAAACTTATAAATTGATATAATTTCATATGATACATTATATCGGTTTTATAATAAAATTACTTTTATAATCTAATATATCATGTTAAGTCAAGTTAATTTGTAAATTTATTTTTATGGCTAAAGTATTTCTCAATTATTAAATTCCTTATGTTTTATGTTATGCCTAATTTGAATTGTGAGATAAGATGATATGATTTTAAATAAAAGACAAAAGTTAAATAAAATATTATTGTTATTGTTATTATCTATTGAAATTTAAAAAAGTTGAATAATTTATTATATTTTATGTAAAAATTAAAAAAAAAATTATAATATTAAAATAAAATGAGATGAAATGAATTGAGATAAGATATATCACCTCCCAATTCAAAGATTCCCAACACCCCCCTCCCAAAAAAAAACACAACAAGATCTACTCCCTGATAATAGTTTTTTACTAACATTAAAAAATCAGAACAAGTTTTTTTGAAAATTATTGTCATTTCTTTTAAAGATAATTATACTTTTTATATTGTTTTTATTTTCTGTTTTATGTGAAAATTTTAATACCACACCTTTCTCACTGAGTTGATCGCATGATTCAGTGGAGAAATGAAGGTATTTTGTTGTCTCGTGTTTTTCTATAAATAATAATTATTAATCTTAAATATGCATTTCTTTTTAATTTAAAATCTTAATTTTTTTATCTAATTATTACATAATCATTATAACTTTTTTAAATTTTTTAACAAAACATAAAAACAATATAATATTTTTAAAATTCAAAACAAAAATTATATTAAAAATTTATATTCTAATAATATTTTAACTTTATAATATTTTTATTTAATATTTTTTATCTGATTTTTCAAAATATAATAAAATATATTGCAAAAAATCTCAAAACGGACGTGATGTTAAGTGGAGATTTACACCATCCAACAACATTGTGACATGTATGATTTCTACCAAGAAAAAAATAGAATAGACTACAAATAAGGATCTCCCATACACCTTCCCTGATTGTCCTCTCTTTCTCCCCTCTATTTCTCATCAAGTCGATTGAAAAAATTTGCATCCCTCTCTCTCTCTCCCTCTCTCCCCCTCCTCAAGCTCTCACTTTCTCTCACCCCTCAGTCACTCTTCCTCTCTCTCCCCTCAATGGGCTTGCCAGTTGCTCTATAAATAGAAAAAAATATTTGGTTGTGAATATGGTGTATTTTAGGGTTTAGGGGCTGATGTTTAAGGCTTGTTGTGAATTTAGTGTCTATTAGGAGCTCATGCTATGATTCTATTTGTGAATTTGTTTCAATGTAAGTAGGTGTTCATTTAGGGAGCGTTTGGTTACCAAGTTTAGCCTAATTCAATTCAATACATCTCATCTTATCGCATTTAATGATTATAATCTTTTCAACTTTTAAATAATTTAATTTTTTAAATCTTAATTTAATTTTTTTAAATTTTAAAATAATAATAATATTAAAAATTAATATTTTAAACTTTCATCTCAATTCAACTTACCATCCAAATAAAAGCATGTATTTATTGTGAATCTAGAGAAATATTAAGCTTGATATAGGAGATTGAGGAAAAAGAGAGATAGACCGGGGAAGGAGGTTACGAATTTAGTTACCTAAAGTCATTTTTATTTTTCACTTACTAGAAATTATACATGTGATGAATCTATTGGAGGGTGTAAATCCCCTCTTTGCACCGCGTCTAGTAATTTAAATTATTATATTATTATTATTCATAAAATTGTAATTTACATAACCTTTGGGGTGAGGTGTTTATAGGCGAAGGTTCAAATCAACGTTAATCCAAGGCTGGTCAGCATTGTGTGTCATAAAAGTTGTCCCGTCCTTTCCATTAGCCTCCAGCCTTTCTGCTGTGAACAAAAAAAAATGACACATTCTGACCTTTCCAACAACCCCAACCTCACCGTCTCGGAAGACTAGCCCGGGATCGAGATCTCCGTCTTGAGAGAGAGAGAGAGCGAGAGAGAGAGAGAGAGACCCACGCAGATAGAGGGAGAACGTAAGAGACGAGAGAAATTCAATAATGGGGTTCTTCACCTACACCATGACTGGCACTGGATTCATTCTGATTGGCGCTTGGGAGGCCCTCACGTCCTCAAATTCAATCCCTAATCCTAACGAGTATTCGTTTCCGTCTTCACCTCCCACTTCGATTCACACACCACCGCATGCTTCTTCGTCAAGACCCAAAAAGAACCAGTTTTCTTCGTCTATGACCTTCATCTCCATCTCTGTCCTCTCCTTCTTAGTCATCGTAAACTCTACGGTTTCCTTCTTTGAAGCGCTCAATTCTAGTGACAAAGTCGGTTCGGTCCTTCAATTACAAGTCCTCGCCATGGCGTCGCTCTTTCTGCTGTATTCGATTACGGGTTTCTTGGTAATTTTCACCAATTCAATGCCTCTGCCGTGTTCCATTCTTAGTTTGATTGGTCTTTTCGCTTTCGTCCAAGAGTTCTTGCTGTTTTACTTACAGAGGAAAGACCCAAGTGGAATTGAGAACAGGTACTTTGATCTGTTGCTTGTACCTATAACTGTTTGTTTATTCTCCACAGTGATGGAATTGAAATCCCCGAAATCGAACTACCCGAAATTGGCTCGTGGGATTGGATTAATTTTACAGGGTTCATGGTTTGTGCAAATGGGTCTCTCTTTTTACACCGATTTGATAACTAGTGGGTGCACTTTGCACGAAAAGAGTAGAGGGAATTATACAATCAGGTGTAAGGGACACCCTGAGTATCACCGGGCAAGAGCTATCGCCACGCTTCAATTTAATTGTCACCTAGCTCTTCTTGTAACTTCGATTGTGGGGGTGTACTCGATTTTTGTGAGGAAATATGGAGTTCGTGGTGATTTTACGCGGTACAGACCGCTCGGTGCAGAAATGCGGCGATTTGGAAATGCACAATTTACTTTGGATTCTGACGATGATGTTGGTGAAGAAATAAAGGAAGAGGACAGCGTGCAAAAGCAGGTGGGTGTTGTGGAATCGGGTGTAAATGGTTATGGCACTCATTAGTGAGCTAAATACAGTCGAAGCTTTAGCTGGTGAACGTATTGTGTCAATTGGTTGTCATTTTTTTAATGTTGTTAGTGCGGTTTCCCTTTTGTGGAGATGAATTGAGATAACGGTTCTACTGGATTTCATTTTTGTACATTTGGTTCTAGTACTCTGTGTACATTGTGCCCTTCAGTTCCTTGTAATGAAACTCCATCTTTCATTCATTCTATCGCTTCATGTGATTTCCATAAGATTTGGATAAATATATTCAGATGTGCTCGAGTCTATGTGAAGTTCTTTCCGAATAAACTTATCTGTTCCATTGATTTTCAATTCTACTGTTTTATGTAATGTTTAATGCGGTTGGTATTTTCAATATGAGACATCACCATCTTTCCAAGAAGAGATGGAATTTGGTTTGTTGTTGGATTGGTTTGATGTTAAGACAACATAAATTCATGTCTTTTGTGACATCATCTAAGATATATATATTTTTTTTATACATTAGGGGAGGGGGGTCGAACCCAACACCTCCATTTTTGGAGACTTGGGTGTTATGCCATCGGGCCATAGGCCTTTGGCAAGGACATCATCTAAGATCTAATACGTGTCATATATACTTTGTTGGGCATATGTCTTATGGTTATAAAAGAGGCTTTATGTGGTTAAGATGGATTCTCGATAAATCAGATTTGCTCATCTTTCGGTTTTAAATACCTTTCCTTTTATATAGACATTATAGTTTTGTATGTTTGCTATAGTTTAGTACAGATATATCATAGGTTTTTACAAGGAGTTTGGTTTTGGGATTTCCTACTGTAATTTCCAAACTCCTACATTGTAAAAGGTATTCCTTCACCAAGAGCAAGTGCATATAAATAAAAATGGGATCTCGTCCTCTTTTGATTAAAAAGAAGAAGAAGAAGAAGTGGTTAAGATGATTCCGTGTTTTTATCTCTTGATTGAAAGGGAAAGGCATTAATATCAAAATATTTATATATTTTTTGCTTGGTTTTTCACACGGCTTCACCTAAATGTTATATGTGTTATAACTGGAAAAATTCTGCATTCTTTTGTTTTTGTAAATGAAGTGCCACAGTTCATTGTGCTGGAGTTGGAAGAAAGATGGAGTCTTGATTTCCATTTGAGTGCAGATCTAAATGAGCTAAACGAGGTTAGTGACTGTTAACTACATTAGCTTGGCACATCCTGCTTTCTGGAAATGTAAAAGGATTCTGTTTGTGTAGGCTTGTCATTAGCAGTCTTCATGGAAACGTAGTAGGGCTCACTGGCTCACATGATGATTTCTTTGTTAAATAATCAGGACTAACATAATTGTTGCACATTAGGCCTGGTTACGGTTGGGATTCCTTCTATCTGATGCTCTTATGCACAAACAATATTACAATCTTTAGTATGCAAACCAATACGAAATTCAATTACCTAAAACTGTGTCAAACTCAAAACAAAGAACTTTCTTGCTCATGGAGAAAAAACCAAATAAAAACAAAGAGCTTATGTACAGTTTTCATTCTCCAATTCAGACCTACTTTTGTAACACTTGCACAAAACTACGTACAATAGGAAGCTCAAGGCACTTAGCAAGGCTAGAAGCCAGTAGAATTTGTCTAGGCAAGCTTCATTCATGTTGTCAGAGAACCAGCTGTGCCTTCCTTTTGTACTCGTAAAGATTTCGACTAGTGAAATCGATATGGCACTCAAGAAGCTTCCCACCCCAAAAACACTTGTGTATAGTGCAAAGCCCATGGTTCTCATTCTAACAGGAACTTCATTGTAAAAGAACTCTTGCATCCCAACAACAGTGAAAATGTCTGAGATGCCTAACAAAATGTATTGAGGAAGCAACCAAAAGATGCTCAGTGGCACCGTTTCTGCAGATTCTGAATCAAGATTTCCCATCTTTCTGCTGATCTCTAACCTCTTCATTTCGACCACTGCTGCGATGACCATGGCGATGATGGACAGAAACATCCCTATTCCCATTCTTTTCATTACACTGATACCTTTTGGATCACAAGTTGTCAGCCGTGCAATCGGGATCAAAACTTTGTCGTATAAAGGCATTAGGAGTATTATAGACAATGTAATAGCACTCTGTAGAGTAGCTGGGGGGATCTTGAAGCCGCCAATGTTCCTCTTCATTGTCATTCCTTGTTTAGTAAAGAAAGTTGCGGGTTGTTGAAAAATTACAGCAAACATCAGAAGCATTGTCCATATGGGCAAAAGCCGGAGCACTACTTTGGTATTTTGAAGCATATATGCACCGTTTCTGGGGTTCTCTTCCAAGACTAATTCTATGCTGTCAAACTCTTCACGACAAAGAGGTTTCTCTTGAAGCCTACAAACAAAACAAGCAAGAATCTTCATCTTTTAAGAGCTAGCTCTATCTTGAAGCCAACAAACAACTAATTAGATATTGTCATTCCAAAACAAAGCTACCTTGAAAATTGATACAAAAAACTTACTCTAGCTCGACCTTTTGATCAGAACTGTAATTTGATAAGGTGATTCCACTAGTCATAAACTTTGACTTGGTTGCTTTGAAAGCTCGAACTATGCTCTCAAATGGCGTATTATTATGGATAGCATCATCCCGTTTATGTGTATAAGTATACATCCGGCTTCCACAAGAGAAAAATGCAAGGGATAGTACCATTGCTATCGTGGGAATAGCAAATCCCAGAACCCAACCAAATGTATCTTGGATGTAGGACATAAAAGTGACCCCCGTGAGGCTTCCACTACAAACACCAAAATACCACCACTGGAAGAATAAACCCTTCTTATTAGACTTGTTCTCCTCGTCTTTAGTACAGGGCAGTATTTCCTCTTGATCATGTTCATCAAGTTGATCTGCTCCAAAGGCTTGCAAAGATGGGTTATATCCACCTTGGCCTATTGAAACCAAGTATAGAGACCAAAATAGAAACGAATAAGACCTTGTACTTTTACTTGCAGGGGACCATGCCCTGGCCCATGTTGTTGATGTCAATGCCGCAAGACCCTAAAAGAACATGAGTATTGTAAAGTACTATACCAGACAAAAATCATTATCTGGATCAATTTATCTCATTAATGCTTTTGTTAATTACCACTATATATAATTGATCGAGACCACGTGCATATACGTAGCACGATTTTTGCTGTTGTGGAATCTTTAGGCCATACGTACACTAGAAGAAAATCAAAATAACAAATGATCGATGTTTTCACTATAAAGTAAACAAAAAGTAACAAATATAGCATTGCTTTTTCTAAAGAGTAGTCCATCCATGATCTTCCTTTTTACCGGTAAATTTTCTGGCTTATATGGCAGTCTTTATTAATTAATATGGTATACAGCGAGTAATTCTTACTATATATATATCATTGTTGTAACAATTGTCCACACTATTCATTCGCCCCCCACGTACAAAAATTATGATTTTAAAACGAAAAACAGTACCGACAGTGGTGTGGTGAATTCATTTAGCCATAAAGAAGGCAACTTTTTTTTTCTTTTTTAATAAATTCCCCAATCAAATAATTAACAACTTTTGTTATGAATCAAAACTCATGCAATCACGCGCGTTCCATCAATATCAGTCACAAAGCCATATATAGTTTCCCCATACTCATGAGCTAGCTAGAGCACGATAATTAAGATTATTATGCTCTTAATTAGTTAAGCATGCTGTCTCTGGGGCCACTAATTTCAGAAAAGAAAAAGTAAGCTTAAGTGATCATAAAATGATCTCCTCAGAGAAGGTGATTCTTGGAAAGCTTTCGAGACTGTTATGATAAGGCAAAGATAGTATGAAAATTTATTAAATTATAAGACTTCCCTAGCTAGCTATGGTAAACGGGAAAAAATTAAAACGCATGCATTTGAAACCTGTTCTTTTTTATGATCAAGCAAATCATTCGAGATGCATGTTTGCACATGATCAGTTGATCTAGTGACCCCCAATTAAACTATACTAGTCCCTCTCACTTTTATAGCACTTCGATGATCAATAGGGTGTTGATGCGATCAACCTCCATTCCACCATCATATATAATGGTTCATCTAATCATGATCTTTTGAAAACCTTTAAACCCCGATCAACTTGACATGATAAGACATATCTTAAAAGCAAATCCATGCAAGTACTGATCAATATTAATGCATTCTCCATTCAACGTCCAAATTATGACGACTGGCAAACATTAATAATACTATTTATGATAACGTACGTCGACGAAGATCACGATCAGTATTATATATATATATATATATACACACACACGACAAAGAACGAATTCGTGGAAGATCATGTACGTGTTTGAGGAATAATTATTTATATATAGATGAAGTGACTGACCATAATATAGAGGAAAGAAGAGGCTAAAATGGTGGAATAGCGATCCCAATAAGAGTCAGCAAGGGGTGCCACTAGCAGTGGCAGCATGGACGTAAAACCACACCAGCTGTTGACCGCCTTGGCCGCAGAAGAGTTGCTCATCTTCACCACATCTGTCAGATATGTCACCAGATTTGATGCTACCCCTTTGTATGCGAACCTTTCCATACCAGCTATCACTATAAGATCGAATATTAATGAATTCAAATTACTGAAATTAGCCATGTTATATTTGTCAATACATTCAGCATGAAATGCTCAGCAAAACAAGAACTAGAATGGACTAGCACTTGAAGTACTTATATATATGTGGGTTATAAAGATCAAATGCTTGTAATTATGGGTCCGTATCCCCCATATTAATGATCAAGAGAGGACAATTAAGTACCTATTAAGAGAATGCATGACTTGCTGAGTCCCTTTGATCTGTGATGATCTCCTCCAGCCATGATCAGAGAGAGAATTTGATGGATGCAGTACTGAAGATCAGAGCAAAGCAACTTCGGGATTGGAGAGACAACTAGAAGAAGACAATGAAAATTGAAGCAGCAAACACGTACACTTAATAGTTAGTTTGATCTATTCTTTGAAATATCATCTCATGTACGCAAAGCGGCAAAAGTTATACGTTGCTTTCGCCCCCAAAGTTCTAGTCACCACTCAACAGAACAAGCAGTAGTAGTACTAATACCAATATATATTATTGGGTACACATCTGTTCATGTTTTGATTTACTACTGATGATCTTTAGAATCAGTGTCGCAAAGGGTTTGCTTTTATAGCCCTAATGGGACACTAGACATTTCACTAAATTAAAGCTATAGCTAAAGCGCTTCCAACATTGGTTGTATTATTTGAGAAGAAAAAGCTAAATCCCACTTTCAATTTAGACATGTTGTCACGGCAACGTTATCGACAACCCAAAATTGTCGACATGCAAACATCAAACAGAACCTGATGCGCAGGCCAATTTGATTATGGAACCGATCGATATTGCAGTGCCCTCCTCTTTTGGTCCACGTGGCGTCATTAACACGTGGAATGTTTACACCTGTACCATGTAAAAATAAATATAAGGGAAGAATTAGCAAGATTCTTAAATTAAGTAGATCAGTTCATGTCTCAACATGCAATCGCAATTAAAGATAAAGATATCTGTCGGTAGGATCAGGCCGGCTCAATACGTTGTAGGGCCTACTGCATAAATTTTGAGCAAAGCTTTTTTCATTTTAAAACAATAAAATAAAATAATTTTAAATTTAATTTTTACATTACTTTTTTATTTAAAAATAATTCCTATCTTTTTGTAAAGTAAATTATTGATTAGAATTTAATATCATATTTTTAACGAATAATCGACTTAATCTTTGTTAGAAAATTATAGGTTTAGAGAGGATTTGATTTAATTTAATTTTACAAGACATGCTTTAGATTCTTAAGATTAGTTTGGATTTAGAGATGAGATGTGATGGTTTTAGATGAAAGGTAAAAGTTAAATAAAATATTGTTAGAATATTATTTTTTAATATTATTATCATTTTGAAATTTGAAAAAACTGAATTGAAATTTGAAAGTTGAATTGTTTATTATATTTTATGTGAAAATTTAAAAAAATTATAATGATGAGATAAAATGTTTTTCAAATCTAAACGGGGCCTTAGAAGCATTAATTATAATCATTGTTTTCAATAAAATTTTATAAACAATCTCCACATTTGGGAAAGTTTTGGCCCTTGCATCTTCAAAGGATAATACAAAAACTTTTCATGAGTACTCGAAAATTAGATTTTGTTATTTATAATTTTTACATTATATATTAAACTAATAATGACAAAGGAGATGTGTATTTTTATAAGCAGAGTATGGAAGATAATTATTACTTGGAAATACTTTTAAAACTAATAATAACATAATATCTATTTAATACTTTTGATGTTTTTTCATTGAATTAATTTATTTTTTTAGTTAGTTTTTTTTTCTTTTTAATTAATTTTACTTATAATTTTTTTTTAGCCTTCTTCCATTAGATGCCTTAGACAAATTGCCAAGTTGCCTAATGGAAGAGCCGGCCCTAGTAGGATAATATTTAGTATGCCTTTATTTTTAATACCGTTTAAAAATTATAGATCATAAACAACTAAATTTTAGACCTTGGATATCTAGAAACTTAATACACCGATATGCTTTGAAAGTGAACATGGCTGGAAACAAATAATTCTACCAAATGATGAGAAGGTAGTGCTATATATTGTCATCTTATCCCAAACCCTTACAAACCTTTTGACCGTGATAAAGCTCGATCCACTAAACTCAGACCCCCTTGGTTCACGCAATTTTAATTTACCAGTAATTAATTAAAGAGGCTGGTACAGTACTGGTAATCTTTGTACGTGCTGTCATATTCTCGTCTTTTTAGTCTTTATATATCAAAGCCGCCATGCATTTCCTGGCTATCTACTGTTGTGATGATCTATCCCATACAATCGAGTCCAAACCATATAAATTAAGAGCAAAATTAAAAAATATATATTTTTAAATCCAATAATCCCGAATGCGCTCCTGACTGATCTGCAGCCTGATCGCGTATTTGCGTTAAGAACTAGTTCTACAGAGACAGATCGTCAATATGCGTTAAACTTACATGGAAGGTCGAGTTCGGCACACACACACCACCCACATGCAGACACACAGCAAACACAGTTTCTACACACACATAGGGAAAAGATCAGAGACAGATCGTGAGAGAATATCACCGTACACTAGTGCTGGCTGACGGGAATCGGCCTTCATATTAAACTACCAAAATACCCATATAATGGAGAAAGATCGATGGCCATCATAAGCAGTGACTCTTAGCTTTTGCCGAGGCTTCAGAGATCGATATCCCGTACCGTATTATTCCCCTGCCTAGCTTGGTGGTTGGGTGACAAGGATATCACTTTGTTACACCTCCACTGGCTAAAGATTAACGCTCGAGAAAATATATATAGCAGCCAGCTAGCTAGTCATCAGAATTACCAAATCATGTCACAAAAGCCCGGGTTCCGTCATCGCCACGTTCCTAGACATGTTGGTCTATGTTTTTTTCCCCTGATTTGATGTTTCTTGGGCAATTTTACTTTGCCCATTGTACTGCGTACGAAGTTACGCTATTGAAAGTTTCCAAAAGTCATCAGCAATGTTATGGTTAAATTTTCAGTTGATGACACGTAAGCAAAAACCACCAACACGGGGGATCTCTAAGGGCACTAATTTGCATGGCCGTATACGTCGAATATCCTTTCTGTCAATTCGGGTTCTGTACACACAATCTAAGGATAATAATAACTTTGGTCTCAGATGGCCCAGTACCCTCATTTAGCTGAATATTTTTGACATGCAAGGGCGGAAATTGCATTTATTACGTAGGAATGTTACATACAATTGTAGAATTGTAAACGTCGCACAATTATTTTGAAAAAGAGTGGAGTCTACGATTAAAAAGTTAGTTTTTTTTTCATGTGGGTCCCATATTAATTCATTTTTTTTAAAGCAACTGCATACCGCTTGCATAACCATGACTGCAAATATCATTTCTCTTTATTAAATTGTAGCATCCGAATCTACCTTTTCATTTGAAATCACTAGCTAGCTATACTAGCTAGTAATCAAATCAATTCATTTCCTATATAATAACATAAGAGTTTTTTTTTTTTATTTTTTAATTTTTTTTTTTAAATAAGGTAGGACGATCGACCAGCGTAGCTATCATATTTAAACGTAATAATGTAAGAGCTAATTACGTTCTTTTTAAATCTCCACCATATATATAATGTTTTATTGCAGAGAAGGAATGCCATTTTGGGTACAAGTTACGCCACTGCAGACTTGTTTTTTTTGTTGTAAATATTGTATATATAATTCTTTTTATTAGTGTTAGTATTACAATTATAAAAAGATCTCGTAAAGATAAATTTATAAATTAATATAGTTTCAAATCTTAAGTTTTAATAAACTTTATAATCAAGTTACGTACTCAATTTGTGAGTTTATTTTTGTGAAATTTTTTTAAGGATAAAACAATTTTTTTTTAATAAAGTTAATAAAAATATACACAAAATAGAATATGGAATATCTGGTAGAATCAAGCACAGATCGATCGAATTTTGGAAAAGGATCTGATTCGAGCCACCATAACTTGCCATGATCATGATCATTGCGCAATAATATTGTTAGCCAACCAGACTATATGCCACTATCCAATGAGGAATTAGTTTTCGGCATATGTCATCATTGTTCTTTACGTGTATCTCCACAGCCGCTTTTACAAACAGACCTACAAGATGTGAAATATGCCGAACGTTAACGTACGTACAAACAAAAACAGAAAAGAGATCGAGATACCATAAAAGAGAAAATGGTATACAGAACATGAATTGAGTACTGCAGCATGCAGCAGTAGTACGTACGTAGTACCCTTTCAACTTGCTCGTACGTACGTACGTATTTTCATCGATTTCAATCATTTTTTTATGGACGTTGCAGTACTAATATTGTCTCACTCGATATGATTTTTCAAATCTTTTTTAATATAGGAAAATAAAGATAAATATGGTAATAACGCATATCCATATTTAACGACACAGACGATGGATGAATATTAACGATAGATCATACTGCCTCTGATCCAGAGATTTTCAAATAAAGTTGGAGAGAGGCCAATATATAAGTACTATCTGTTATCATGAAGGACGTCCAAATTTCTTGCTCTGACCTCTGTACGCATTAATGTTCAATGCATGCATTTGATCATGAATTCACATGCCATGCAGTGATTATGGTAGTTCGACGTCCCATTCTGCTTGACGACTGCATGATCATGTCCGAAATTTTCAAAGTTTCGAGTGCATGATACAGATATTTTTGTATATTCTAACTTTGTTCACTTTACTGATTTAATTAGTCAAAATAATTATTTTATATTAAAAAAAAATGACGCAACCAATATTGGCGGAACTAACAATTATATTGAGGGGGGCAACTTTTTTATGCAAGCTCTACAAAAATTACTTGCAATCCATGTATTTGTGGTCATTTTCTAAACGTCAAATGAACGAATGTCCTTCAATTGAGCGAGTACTCCATTTTTTAATGTCTTTTGACCATTGTGGTTATCTTCTACTACTTTTTTTTTGGGAGGGGGGGTTTCCAACGGGTTTGCCCAGTTGTCTTTGCATAGCCGAGTAACGCCCTGGCTCTCCCAACGAGACCAGCGTGATCTTCACCAACAAAGACCAAAAGATCTAAGCCCGTGATTCATATCTGGGCTTGTAGTAAAGTCCAGCCCAATTTTCTAGCCTGAGTGAAAGTAAGCCCATCGGACCAGTACGGGACAAAGACTAATCAGTCAGGTCCACCATTCAAGATCAACACCACCCGATCGAATTACAAGCGAGTTCGATTGCCTTGTAATTTGGCGTTCCCAGACCCATGCACGCTGTTCAGATGCTCGAAGCTGCTGCTCCATGGAAATTAGTCGTGCAACGTCTCCAACCTTGCTCCGTGTGCCCAAATATCCGATGATCTCTGTATTCATGATGCAAAAGATTTAAAGAAGTTGACCTTGCATGAAAGATTCAATAGTACTACAAGCCCACAGATTCACGAGACTAATTATCAGCAACATGACTGGTGCAGTTCTTTCATCGGCGCTTCCGACAGTATGTAGTATTATGAAGAATCCCAATTATAGTGACTTCGTAAGAATATGAGGACGAACCTAGAATCTTTAGGTAGCTGCTGAGGATATTTTAAAGGCCAAACGAGGGACCTTAAAGCTCACAACGATCCCGAACATCATCGGACTTAAATTAGCAATGAGGAAACTTTGGTTCATGATGTTCACCTGCGTGGTAAGACACATGAGAGTTTATGTTTTACCTAAACATTTAGGACCGACCAAATTAAATGGAAATGCCGGCATTCTGTGCTTCAAAATGGAGACCAAGCTACTCATGGGAACAAGTACCTATCTATCTATCTAATGACAGTATCCATTTACAGAGATAAAAAGTACAAAATCACATTAATTAATATTCGTGGTGCTAATTAAGCCGATGTGGGGCTGGCAGTCAGTCTGGCACCCGAGCTATACCCACCAGTACTTCGAGGTCGGCCCACTCCCTAAATTTCTGTGTTTTAGTGAAAGAACAATGTTTTAGTTACTAACACTTTACTACAATTGATGTATATGCTACTTAGATTGCCAATTTGCCATACCAACCATTAGATTCAAGTTAATTAAAGGCTACTTGGATACTAGATTATTCTTATGAGAATATTTTACTATTATTTTATTATTTTATCGTTACTTTTTATTTATTTTTTATTACTATTTATTTATATTCAATATTTTATCATTATTTTTTTATTTTAATATTATTCATTAAATATCTGAAATTACCTCATTATTCAAATATAATCTATAATTTAAAATGTAAAAGAAAAATTAAGAATAAATAAATAAATAATTCATGATGGGGCTGCAAATGCTTGACTACTAAAAACATAAAAGTACTAGCATTGGACTCATCAAATTTATCTTTAAAATTAGATAAAAAGTACAAATTTTTCATAAATACCAAACTTTCATATCTATAATTCTACATTGAATTAACCATTAGATTCATCAAAATAATAATATAATATTATTTTTTTAATAATAATATTTTTAATTTTTGTATTTATATTTTCTAATTATGCTAACTATATGGACATTAATAGTTTAATTTAGTACTTAAATAATTGATTCCCAAATAATTTAGAATAAAATAAAATAAAACCATTACTTATTAAAATTAGAATAAAATATTAGTTTGAAGGTGGAATAGTAAATCTTTAAATTTGAAGGAAGAGCAACAATTACTGTAACTCAAAACTTCTCAAATATCTATTTGATGAATCCAATGCAAGTTCATTTTAAATAAATTTATGGAAATTTGAAGATGCATTAGCTTTTGATAAAGTCAATGCTAATACTCTAAGAGATGAAAAAGGTTTGTGGTATATGACAAAAAACAAGATGGTGAGAGAGGGATTCGGGGAAGCCGTGAGGTGAGAGCAGCCCGTTGAGGCAGACATTACTCTCTTCTCTTCTCTTCTCTCAAGTTCATGGCCGCCTCAACTGCTTGAGCTCTCCTGATCTCTCGCTTCACTAACCTCTCACTCAACCCCCTCCTCCCCAATTCACCCCCGTCCTCTCTCTTTTCCTAACACCTCCTCCCATCTAGAAAACGTCGTCTCACCTCTTCAGCCTTCCTCGTCAGCTGCCTGATATCCGGCGCCGATGGAGGAGGTGTCTCTGACGACTTCGTTTCCACTCGAAAGTCCAACTTCAACCGCAGATTCTCTGTAATCGTGATATGCTCAAGCAAATCGAACCCTTGGACATCTCTGTTATCTCCAAGGGTATCTCCGATCCCGCCAAAGACTCCATGGAGCATACTATCTCCACTATGCTAGGCTTGCTCCCATCCGACCAATTCTCAATAACGATTAGGGTTTCCAAACACCCCCTCCGTCGCCTTCTTGTCTCCTCTATCATCACGGCGTACCAAACCACTCTCATTTCTCAATTTCAATAAATTTCGGAAAGTAAACCATCCAACTCTCACTAATAATGCATTGTATTGATGTTAGGTATACGCTGTGGAATGCGGAGTACCGGATATCTTTGACAAGGAACTTGGAGATTTCGACCGAGAATTCGAAGAATATGTCAAATTGTCAAGATCAGCGCGAGCTTTCGAATGAGGACAAGGAGAGTGAGGAGGATAGGGATACTGCAATGAGTATTGAGGATTTGGAGAGTAGAGGGCCTCAGGTTTTCAGTGGCTTTGTCGCCGGAGGCGTTAAATTATATTCAACGGTTGCAGTCGAAGTTGTCTGATGCAAAGGAGGTCAGTGATTGCTTTGTATGTTACATACTCCCGGAGTTGTTGGTAATTTGGATGCTTAATTGATAGAGGAATATTCGAAAAATGTTCTTCGAGTTTAGTGTGCACTTTTATTGGTACTTTACTTGATTTTGCAAGTTTCTTGGGATTTTTTAATCTTGAAGATAAGATGTACATGTGTGTAATCCTGAGTGAGCAAGACCTTATGGATCTCTCCATTTCATGGCTCACAAGCTCTTATTTCCTAGGTCTTTTCCCTATGGAAGACCTCCAACTGTTGGTTCCCTGATTCACTTCATGATTGTGTTTTCCATGATCAGCCTTCCATGTAGTTCATAAGCTTAATGAATTGCTAAAGTAACTTGCCGTTCGCCATGCAGTTTCCTGCTACAATCAATAATATGCCGGACTAGTTCTTTCAATCACGAACTAACAGTAAAGTGTGAATTTATATTAACCGGCTCAATTGAAGAAATATGATTTGTAGACGAAGAAGATTGTAACGTTTCATTGCGCCTCACTGCCTGTTTAGATGCCAAGGTGCTTGATAATCTCACTTTAAGCTGAACTGGTGTATTTTGTTTCAGGAACTTACTCCCCAGAAGTAGGAAAATTTGCAAATAGAAAATGGCAGAGGAAATTGGAACAATTTGTTAGAGTACTTGCAATCCTTGCATCCTGGTATGGTAATGACACAAATTCCTTTGCTAATGCTGTCCAGCCTCCCTCTTTTTTTTCCCCAGTCGGGTTTAAACTTGTACTACATATGAAATGTCTTCTATTTGTGATTGATATCTCAACTAGGTGACTGAATTATCCCGTTCGTCATCATTAGAAGTTGAAGAAATTATTCAACAACTTGTTCAAAATGTATTGAGTAGATTCTTCAAAGAGGAGAGGACTGAGAACCACGCAGATGGTGATGATGAATTCTGTGACAGCACAGGTGCTTCTCGAGATTACCTAGCAAAGCTGCTTTTCTGGTTAGTATTCTTCGCTTTTGGTGAATCGTAGGGAGTCAGCCTCATCGTGTCTTATATTAACTTGATCAATTCCTATCTAGAATCGCATGCTAAAGTTAACTTTTCCACGTAGGTGTATGCTGTTGGGACATCACTTAAGGGGCTTGTAAAGCAGGTTGCATTTGAGTTGTGTCGTTGGATTGTTGTGAAGAGAAGATAACTGGAAAAAAATGTACATTCTCTTCTTCTTCTTTTGTTTTGTTCTGTTTTAAATCTGTTTTCACCCTTTATCTGTATCAATAATTATCATTCAAATAAAAAACATGTAAGAGTACCGCGTTTAGTTATTATTGCTTTTACTTACGACTTAATTCGAGCCTGTGAAGCTGAGGCAACCCCGACCTTTCGCGCGTTGTAATGATCATTTATATTTGTTGGCCCTTTGTCATTAATTGCATAAGCTCTTCGGATTTTCCTACCAAACCCACTGTTATCTTCATCTCGTGGGATGTCTTCATTACTCTCCCTTCCCCACGGGGGCTTCTACCACTCACCCAGCCCCCAACCCACCTTAATCCGTGTCTATGGACTACATCCTTCACCTTCAAGGCCTTCCACTACATTCCTCAGCCGTTCCCCTGTTGATTTCAACCCTTTTACAGCAACAGGGATCTCTTCCTCTATTGATGTTTGAAACATGCAAATCAATTGTTCAACAAACCTACATCCAATGACAGTAGAAGCTCAAACCAGCAACCCGACCTGAATCGGCCCAGAACTCTTTCCGGTTGGTTTGGTTTTTGTAATTTGTAGCATAGTTGGTTTGAGTTGGTCGACCAGAGGGCGATAGTTGTCAAGTTGTGTAAAAAACTTCCCAACCCGATCCACGGAGCCCTAACTAGAACCACTTGGCAAAAAACTCACACCTAGGGTCGCATTTATAACGTCGGGTTCACAGTCTCATGCAGTCGTATGAATGACATATGTGATTTAGAGTATCCTCAGTGGCTTGGCCAAATTCATCTGCAAATTTAGCCAATATTAATACTTCTTTGCATTTATCTATTCCATCTAACTTCTATCCCCACATTGAATTAGCCATTCATTCTCTATATAATAATAAAATATTATTAAATTAATATTTTTTTAAAAAAATTATTTTTATCCCATTTTATAATTCTAACAATTTAATATTATTAATAATTATATTATAATTAAATTAATAGTAAAAAAACATATTTTCAATGGACATTTAATTCTTTAAATGAAAATGTAGAATATTTTAATAGTTAATTAGTGAATGAAATTGTAGAATATTTTAAATTGGTGAAATAAAAGTCTAGAAATGAAAGTGTAGGAGTGCGAAAGTAATATTTTAATTTGTAGATAATGAAAGTGGTTTTACATATTTAGCCAATTACTATAACAAAAATCTAAAATATTTTAGATTTGCCGAATCTAATTTGGGTCTTTTTTATACAAATAATTCAAATTTTAGCCGATATACTCAATGAGGATGCTCTTAAAGGTTGATGTGTAATACGTTTGTTTTTTAGGGGGAAATGCCTAAGCCATTGATAAATTGTCCGAGAGTTTCTACCAATTTAACTTCTTCTTTTTTAAACTTAATGGTTAAAGAAGCAGTTTTTAATAAGTTTGTGATTTGTAGAGCCATGCATTTGGACTAAAGTTCAACTAGTACCCCGCTGGTCCTAGATTTGTCACGAACGTATATTGTGCTGTTTAAACTTTACAGATAACATGTTTTCTGCTTTTAAGAAGCTACACTGAAGTATGGGGTTCTTCCATTACATGAGACAACTCACTGCCAAATTTGTTCTCAACCAAAAACCATTGAAAAAAAAAAAATCCGATACAAAATTTCCGCCGAGTTTGCTGGTTCTGTATATACATAAATGAATATCATATATTGATCGTATAAAGAATTTAAAGAATCGCATTATACTGTACTAGAAGAATGTGTGAGTCACTGTTGTTTTTACTTTGGATGATGATGGTGCTGAGGATGGTCTGTGGGGTTGGGGTTTGTACAGATCATAAGGAGCCCAAAGATAATCAACTGGGCAAGGTGTCCTCCCATCAAGCCTAGCCCATGGCTTCCCCTTGCCGCTCCAGTGCAGCAAACTCACAGGACCTGGATGCAAAGACCTGCAATTACTCACAACATTGTCCCCACCAAGCCCATGCTGATTCCACCTATGATCAATTGCCTCGATATCTCCACCAAAAACCAACAAAAATGGCGGAAGAGAACCCAACTCATAGATCCTCCTCTCTTTCTGAATTTCCATCCATTTCTCAATCTTTCTTGTGTAGTCGCCCTCTCTCCATCTCACCAAATCCATCACCATCACACCCGTGTTGAAATAACAAGGTGTTTTCCCTTCAACAACCTTGGCTAAATCAGGGTCGGACCAAAACTCATCAGAGAAGTACCTGGTGAAGTTTGCACGACAGTATTCGGGAGCCCCAATTGTTCTTGACCCAGTCAGAGGAATCCCCCACAGCTTCTGGATGTCGTCGACAACAATGACATCGGAATCTAGATAAATTACACGTTCAACGCAGGGTTCAATTATGTCGGCCAAGTAGCTTCTTGCATAGTTTAATGGGCTATCAAGAGCCTGACGAATGGAAGATGATATTCGACTCTGGACTGTACTTTCCTTGAAGATGTAAACTTTGTAACTCACGGAAGGGAACGTCGTCCGTACAATCCGAGTAAGCTCTGCTATATTCACCAAGCTAGAATCAGAAGCAATGAAATGAAAGAATATATTTTCAGGGCAAGAAGTGTGTTTGAGAATTGAATGTACAGCCGCGACAGAGCCTCTCAAGTACTGAAAATCGATAGCCATGGCGATGTGAACAAGTGAAGGGTCACAGACAGAGAGCATACTCTCTCTTGCCAGGGCAGCGCATTTGGGTTCGTTTTGGTACTCTGGTGCCTCAGAGAATTGAATAGACATGCCAAATCCGCCGTGTGATTCTTCTCCAACACATGTCGGCTTGGTCGGAAATGATCGAATTGCACTGCCAGACGATAGAAGCGTGGAAACCAGAATGGTCAAAGCATAAATAGCTCTAGGAAGAAACATTATCAAAATAAATATCAACTGGGTTGCTCTATTTCTTATGATGGAATATAAACCTTAAAAAAACCCAGACAATGGATGAAATGCAAGTGAAAGTGTGAAACTAGAAGGAGAAACCTGGGGCTGTATATGATCTATAGGATAGACACAAAACTTGAAATGGTCAAGAAGTGGAAAAGAAGAAGGCAAGAGACAGGCTAACGCTTCTGGTCTACATATATGATGACAGAAGCAGAACGCGGTTGTGGTGGGAATGTATGGCTGAACGAATGGGTAAATTCTAGGAATTTTCTTTATCATTTCTGCCAGTTGGACTATTAAATTTTCAACTCGGTTGGGTGAGCTTCTCCAAGGGCGTTGATTAGTCCAACTTCCCATTCCTCCTCCTCCTCCATTGAAGTAAGACATGTGACCACATGCTCTGCCCCTGTACAGATTCCTTCCATTTACGCGTTATTTACATTCATTCCCTCTAAATTCATCATTGTAGGCAGGCATGGCCGCATGAGCTGTGACCGCGTGCTTTGGACAAGTTATAATATATATATATGGAAAATTCTATATATATATATATACATACACACACTAGTAAGGGACAACGTACAATGCACGTGCCCCGTTGAGAAATAAGATTGATAAAAAATGAGAAATGAGATAACAAGAACCAAAAAGGGCACATAAAACTAAGTCATGGATCTACAAAAGTTAAAATAAACATAGTACAAAATTAAAAGAAGTGAGAGATTCATGCAAGTCAATGTTTTATCTAGTTACATAATTACAATATTGGGAAGTTTGATAAGAAAAGATTTTAAGGGTTTAGGCCGTTGTTTCATTAACGGGACTGATAGTGAGGCGTTCAATTTCTTTTAAGTTTTTAATGCTATTGTCCGAGTTGATTTATTTCTGGACTAAGATGGATGATCTATTCATTTTTCAAAGCTCGTGCGGCAATATTTTAAAGATATAGTAGATTGTCCTGTATGAATTAATGAAAATGTAGAAACATAGTAAATTTTTCTAAATTAATTAAATGGAATAGATACGATCTTTAAAAAAAAAAAATTACATCTATGGATATAAACGATTTTTAATTTTACATAATTTTTTTGTTTTCTAAACAAAGAAATTACTTTAATAAGTAGGCATAATGAATTATAGAAAAAAAATTCAACTCATCATCTCCTACACTATATACCAATATGTGATTTGTCATTTTTGTCATTTTATTTAAATATATATATAGACGTATAAATATGTGTGTTTACACATCGATGACAAAAATAACAAATCAAATATTAATGTGAGGTGTGAAGATGACGAATAACATTTCTTTATAAAAAATCATTTTAAATCTCGAGCTTTGCTACTCATCATCCTCACACACATACCGCACTTATTTTATTTGTTTTAAATTTTTTTTAGTTTTATTCTTCTTAAAATAATTGAATTCTTCCACTTATCATCCATATACCATGCATTTGGTAAGATAAAAAATATTGTGGTGTGTGGAGATAATAAATATAATTTTTTCTTAAATCTAATATCTTTATTTTAAATCTAGCAAATAATTTTTAAATTAAGACAAGAATTTTGAAATCTTCTATTTGTACTGTTTGGCTACAAATAATTTTCATCTCAAACACAAAATTCTTATATCATCATTACAACTTTCCTAAATCTCCATACAAAATATAATAAATAATTTAATTTTTTTTCCTACTTTTTCAAATCTCAAAACAATAATAATAATAAAATATAATATTTTAATATTTAATTTTAAAACTCAAAATTCTCATATGAGCAATCTCAGTGGCCAAGCAGAAAAAGTTCAAAATCATTCTAATCGAGGTATTTGTATTGTTATTGAACAAAATCTAATTCTCATGTAAGCTTCTTTATATTTTGAAACTCCAAAAATAATATAGTTTTAAAAAATTATTTTATTTAAATGATTTTATTTTTTTAAGAATATTATTTAATATTCATTAATTTATTTTATATTAAAAACTATCTTTATTTAGATGACTCTATTCTCTTACGAGATATTTATTAAAACTCATCATTTTATTTTATGACAAAAAATGTTATTTTTAGATTAAGAATAAAAAGTTTGGTCTTAAAATTTAGTCCAGTCTTCCCCTTTTCCTTTCCCCCACAACCCATTTGCGCCGTCCCCTCCCGTGACTCCGCAGCAAGCCTCCCTACAAGCTAGTGCCGCTCCGTCGATGGCACCACGAGCACGTCGTCGGCTCGCCTGCGATGAACCCCTCCTCCCTCTCTTTCTCTTGACATCTCCCTACTAATCTATTCCTTCCCTCCCTTGGGTTTCCTTCATCTCTAATTGTCATCGCAATCCACAACATCTCTAGCAGCGTGTGTATTAAAAAAAGGAGGTGTTGCAACGGTCAGACATCGCGTTGACGGTAACATAAAGAAGAAAACTAACTTTTTTTCAAGTCAAAACTGAAGAAAACACATAAACAGTATAGGAAACGTGAAGCAAAAGTATTAATCATACTTGATTGTTATATTTTCGATGTCTCTGTACCAACCCCCCATCAATGTATTCGCATTAACCTCATATATTTTCTACATCAACATACACAAAACAGAATACACGTAAAAATCACTCACTCCATAAAAGTCCAGTTCACTACTTGGGATGTTTCAAAACCCTATCAAAGAAACGTGACTACGACCTCAGAGAGAGAGAGAGAGAGAGAGAGAGAGCATGTACATGATCTTTCTGAGAAGAGAAACAGTCTTCTAAGGTCTAGTACTCAAGCTGCGAGAACGAGGAACTTGGAAAGGAGGGACCCCTTCACTGAAGCACATATCAGCATTTATATGATCATACTGCTTCCTGCAGCCTGGGCATCGCCCATCTGCCTCAAGAATCCTTTTGTGACAGAAAAGGCATAGCCGAAATCCACACGAACATGGCAGAAAACTGGAGTCTGTGATATCTAAATCCTCATAGCAGATGGGACATGAAGAAGGCTCGGGCTTGATGCTTTGCCATGCCAATGCGATGGCTCCACTGCCACGATGCCACTCTGAATTCATTGGAAAAGTGTGCTGCTTGGAGAGAGTGGGCAAACCCTGCGGACGGAAAGCATCATCAGGTCTCCATGCTCGACAATTCCCACCTGTTTCAGATACAGCTTTCCTGCCCTCTTCTTTCAACAATTTCGTTTCATGATTACTGCTAAATACTCCAGTATTTTCAGATTGAATCCTAGTTCCAGGGTTGTCGATAGAATCTGGAATTGGTTCATGCTGATTATCATTCACATTCAAAGCATCTGCAACAGCCTCCCAGTCGTCCAGGCATCCATCATCCTCTTCTACCTCGCTGGTGCTTCCAGAGTAACATCGACTGCTCGTGCTGCTGTTGCTGCTGCTGTGACCTAGACTCTTCCTTGAATCATTGTGATCCAAACTGCTTCCAATTGGGCTGTTCAACAGGGACTCCAAATCACTTCTATGGATGCCGGAGCCCTCATTGTCCTCTTTTCTTGACCTTATTCCCAGATTGTTCAGAGATCCACTCTGCACATTGGCCGTTCGCATGGCTGATGGGTGAGACTCACCCCTCCCAGTTGAATCCACTTTGCATCCTTTGTTCTTAACTGCAATACAACCCCAATTTCATTATGAACATATGAAGTAATAATTTCAGTTTAATCCGTTTTGCCTAGCTAATTCTCAAATCCTATCTTTATCACACATTCGTCTCCTGAAAACATGAAAGAAAGATCATAAAATCACTATTTTGTTTCAGATCTAGGACTGAGCTTATGATCAATAGAAGTAGAAAAGCTTCACAGGACACTGCATGAGAAATTATGACCAATCCTGTCTCTCCTGAATTAAGGCTATAGCAAAAGTTGTTTGAGACAAAACTTGATCCTCTATTTGATGGAGAAATTAGAGAGAAGAAAGGAAACAAAACTCAGAATTATGAAACCTGATGCTGTTAGGATTCGGTATCTCATACATCTATTAAGACAAAACCCTGTCAAACGCTGGTGTGAATACCTAAAGAGACCACCTCACTCTTAACGTTTTAAAGAATAACAAGCATATAAAACTATTTTGTCAATGCTATATCCCAAAAGTTATACTGCCAATCTTTTTCCCTCTATCATTCATCTACATCCACAGTATCTCCTACATACCAAACCATGTAAATCACAAATACATGAAACAGCCATCCTCTCATGCCTGGATTTTGGAAATTTGTCTAGTCTCTAGTCAACGTATACATTGAAACACAAAACTAGTGCCAGGAAAACAACTAGTGGAAAGTCATGTTCTTGGTGTTTAAATAGAGAGAGAGCGAGAGAGAAGAACTCATATCATTCAAGCCAATAGTGCAATCAAGAAATCATTGGATCCAAAAACACAACAATCTATAACCTGAAGATTTTATTCATTTTATACACACTTTTAAGTCTTTAACAACAAACCAGAGCACAGGAGAATTTCTCATGGATTTCATAGCAGATACTCAATTCATGATAGCTATCTGCATGATACATTACTCGCATTTTTTATTATTGAAGTGAGATCCACACAACTATGCTCTATAAAATATTAATTCTTTCATACAAGGAAAGATACATCGCTCAGAGAGAGAGAGAGGGAATAACAAACAATTCATTAACTCAACTATTTGTAGGGGGATAAGGAGAAAAGAAAAGTTCCGTTTTCACACCAATTCTTCAGGAACGAACATACCGCAAACGTATTTTTTACTCAAATAACAAATTAGATCGGTGCATTCGAATCGTGATTAAAAGCATAGAATAAAGAAAGATTTCTTAACAATTACAAAACCGAACTATTTGAGGAGAAATAAGAGATCAAAGGCGAACCTTGAGAAAGCCACTGCTCACGCCTAACATCGAGCTTGCTCTGCTTCAGTTTCTTGTTCGTCTGCAGAAACGAGAAAAATTCAGGCACATAATTAAAGACACGCGATTAACCTTCAATTTCGTTGCCGGAATACAAAGGAACATGAACACGAAATGAAATGATAAGATACCGTAAAAAATAAAAATAAAAGTAATAATATCTTCTCTCTTTCACGGCATTTTCTAGGCAACCAAACAGAGCATCATTACCACACACACACACACACAAACACACACGCACAGGTTTTTGAAATATACCCTCTTTTTCTTGCTGAGTTCTTTGGGGAGAACAACAGGGGCGGGAGAGGCGGAAATTGATTCGGAACCCATTGAATTTGTGTCGAAGAAGAACAATGAAATGGATTGGCAAAAACCCTAATTTGATGTATCTCAAAGAGAGAGACAGACAGAGAAAGAGAGTAGAATGGAATTGAATTGGAACGAAATGAACTGAACTGATTTGACTAGAGAAGGAGACAGAGGTGGGAGGGATAGGGAGGGAGTGGATATTACAGAAGCCCTCTCTTTGCGCTCTCTCCCTCACTCTTCTATTTTTTCGACGCTACCATTTTACCATAATGCCCTTGAAATCTATCCGATGTAAGCTGCAGGTGGTAAGGGCCTTTTAGTAATATAGGAGCATCGTAGTTAGCCTGTTACGCTATTAATCTAAGTTGCTGGCCAGGCAGAAATGGCGTGAAAAAAGAGGCATGCCGAACGTGGAAGCCTCCCAGTCGAGGAGGCTGTTCGTGTATACGAGGACACGTGGACGGCTAGATATCACAAATCCGATTAGCACAATCAGGGCTTGGGCCCCGCGGCCTCTAACTTGTTCCTTATTACTACCGTCTTTTGGTTGGTGGGTCCTTGTTGCTGGTGGTTGCGGCCCAAACTCTCTGCATGCTCTATCGTGTTTGACGCAAACACAAAAGAAAAATCTGAACCAATTCAAATCGTACATAATAATAATAATTATTATTATTATTATTTTTAAAACAATCTTCTTGCGGACCTTTAATCCGTTTAGTTAAAAGATAAGATAAAATAAGATGAAATATTTTTAAAAAATTTAGATAAAATTTTATTATAATATAATTTTTTAATATTAGTGTTATTTAAAGATTTTAAAAAAATTAAATTATTTATTATATTTTGTATGAAATTTTATAAAAATTATAATGATGAAATGAAATATTTTAGATAAACAAATGAGTTATTTCATATCATTAAAACAAGTCCCACAATGATAAAAAAAAGTACATTTATTTTAATTTCTTTTATAATTATAACAAGTCTCAAAAAATAAGTAATCTATTGAGGCATTTCCAAATAGTAAATCTGGTAGTTTTTTCTATCTTCAATTACATCAACTTATGTAATATATATTTAAGCGTTATTCTATTTTCAAGATGGTATTGTATATACAACACACCATCAACGTCACTTGAATGATAAGACTTGATTTATAAGATTCAAATATTTAAATTTATCTTTTAAATCAAATTATGTCATGAAAATATAATATTTCTATTTTTAATAACTTATCATATCAATCCTTTAAATAAAATTATTTAAATCATCTAGCAATGTAAATTGCAACAATGTAACAAGAGATGCGAATTATTACTGAGAAAGACCCATCAATGATACCTTTTATGGCCTCCTGATGCCAAGACAGCTACAGCTGTCTTGGCATTGAGATAATAGAGCAAGTTTTAAAACAAGATTTTATGAGTTATAATTCTAATTTCCAAATAATAATAATAATAATAATAATTAACCGGGTCACAAAGCTGAAAGATTTTTGCTATTTCCACATATCTTGTATCCACCTCTAGGCCCATGGTTATCATATGAAATGTGAATTTTGCTATTTCTTACGGAAGAAGTGTTCCTATCTACAAAAAAAAGAGCAATAACATGATTTGTACTTGTGCATCAACGCTATTTACATTGGCTTAAATCTCACATTTGACCTCACGACATACTCCATTTCCCGAGCCATTCCCTTCAATTGTCATTTGGCAAATAAGTGTACAAGAATGATGTTCCCCAAAGAAGCTTTGTCTGGGTTTCATCACACCAATGACCTAAAACAAACAAAAGCAGGATGAGTCTCCAAGTAGTATGTTCAAAAGCACCCAAAAGTTAACTCTGCCAGAGTTAAGCAGTGCAATCTCGATGTCTACCTCGAGTGTCCAAGTGGAACATAAAAGACTGCTATGATGATGACAAGAATCTGTGGAACCGTTGTACTCTTGCCTCGGCACGGGTCAAAGACGTGCCTCTAGATGAGTTTCTTCTATTCCTTCTAGGTCGGAAGAAGAGATCCTCTGTGTCCAGAACATAGGAGATCTGCCATGTGATAATAAATATGAAAAGTGAAAACCAGCAGAAGCAAACTGCACGTGCATATACATAAGGCACATAATCTCTTCAGTTGTAAAAAGGAAGAATCAGACAAAATTTTTCCTATGGAACCGCCTCTAAATATCCTGTTGTAACCTACCTAGATATTAATGATTCCAATCACTTTTAAAAATGTTCACTCTTACTTCAATAGACTTCCTATTTCAAATCATAACAGCCTGCAATACACTTCTTTTTCCTTAGGAAGACAGCTTGAAATACTTATTTCTGCCTAGTGATCATTTTGAAGCAAACATAAAAAAGCAATGTAACATTAAAATAGAGCAATATCAAGTGACACGCAAGATATATAAACTGGAGTCTTTGTCAGTGGTGCTATTTCCATGTATTACCTTTGACGAATTGCAAGCTATCTTACACTCCAAACCACTGACTGTATGGGTACCTTCCATGGCCATGCATGAAGCAAAATATTCATCTACGCTCGCATCTGTTTGCTTGTTTCTGCATAAAACAATATGCAACAAGTTACACCCTTATTTATGCAAATATCAATAGTAAGCAGCAAGTTACCCCTCGATCCTAGACAACATAAAAAAGTTTTTTCAACAGGATCTCATTTGAGAACCCAAAACAATATCGGTACCCTTTCATTAGTTTCATAGGAGCAATGAAAAGATAGATTACTGAATTGTGTAAAATCTGAAATTCAAGATTACTACCTTTGCAGCATAATGCCACGTGGCTCCTTTTTCCCAGGAAATACTGACAGATAATCGTTATGCAGATAAACTGCAAAATTAGGATCCATGGAAACTGCAAACACCTCAGGCTTTTGACTCCCACTGTCCATCAGCTGGATGGACAGCCGGGAGGTGGCAGAGGACTGCAGAAAGGACAAAAAAATCATATATATGCAAAACCATAGTCGATGAATTGAAGCAAATCCTACTGGGTGCAATTAATATTTCTTTTTTGGCGGGCGGGAGGGGGAGATAGGGGGTTAAGCACAAAGGACTTACACATGCCAAACGATATACATTTTCCTCATGAAGGAGGACACGTGCATTTTCGTAATATACAGAATCAATTAACTTCCCAGGCTTCCGGGATTTTTCGTAGTCGTATAATTGAAGAAGCTTATTGTCTACCTCATCAGTCGCAACAGTTTGAAGCTGCAGCAAGAACAACAATTCAGACCCTTTGCTGTTACCAACGAACGAAGTCGAAAGAGAAGTGACAAACCTGTTTGACTAATTTATAGATTAACTTGTCCAATGTGAATAACACATATGAATGGTTTCCAATGATAGCTCGGCATTCATCCTCAAACTTTGCATTTTCGGCAGATCCATCAAGCAAATTGTACAGTGCACTCATAAATCTGCAGAACACGTGTATAATGCAGCCAAAATTATTATGCGTGAGCATTAACAATTTAAATAAGAAAAATTCTACTCATTATCCCTACACCACGCACCTGCCTTTATTTTTTATTTTTTATACTAAGCAGGTGTGTGGGGTAAGGATAATGAGTAGAAGAACTCTTTAAATAGAACTAAAGATGTAGCATTAGAGTACCTGGAATAGAGATTTGGTGAACTAGCATCATTTGAAATTTTCCATTTCATTTCAGCAGCTGTCGAATTCATTTTTGCCAATAAAATCCTTTCATACAGTACCTGGTCAATTCAAAGTGGATAAGCAGCCTCAAACACGCTGAAAAAATAAACAAATACTAACAATGAACATTAAATAATAAAGATTTCTTACTTGATGAAGCCTGAAAAGTACATAAAAGTTGTCGTTTCCATAAAAAACTCCAGAATCTATTCTTTCTTTGTCAAGAAATGCCTCAGGCACATGCTTTGAGAGAGGCTTCACAGACAAAAGAAACCGTTCTGAAAATGGCAGCTTGCCATCCCCTCCAGCAACATGTCCACCAACCATCCCCTCTGCCTCACCTTCACTCTCTGCCTTACCATCAGCATCATCATGATCAACATCTTCCTCCTCTTCATGCTCATCTCTGGAACACTCATCACCACCAGACTCACTGCCTGAGGCATCTTCACCAGCCTCAGAAGCATTTTCACTGTTTTCACCGTCTCCATCATTTTCTCCTCCAGCATCCTGACAATTTATCTCTTCTCCCTTCCCAGCCTGGTATTGCCTACTTTTTTTAGCCTTATGCAGAGCCAGTTCAATAGATTCTCCAAAGACAACAAAATTATCCTCCTTAAAATCACCACTAGGTGATAACTCGCCCTCTTCTTTCTCAATTTTAGAGGGTCTAGTAGATGCTTCATGAGATCTGTTGAGATTGGTGCCTTCGCTAATCAATCCATTTGTCAATAAAACGAGTTTGGGACCAGCATCTCCCTGAAGCACCAAAGAGAGGCATACGAACATATGATAACCGATAAACAAGCACCCTCTTAAATGTCAGCAGAAAATATATATGTATATATTATATATATTAACGATGCAATATGCTTTGGCTGAGGCAAGAAAATCCAAGACAGTAAACAACTCATACCTCAGATGAAGGTACAACAACAGCATTAGCTTTGGATACAAGGTCGTCTTGAATGACAGCGTGAAGTAGTCTGGGTGGAGTTGCACCACAACCTTGGAATTCAAGAGAGAGAGAGAGAGAGAGAGAGAGAGAGAGAGAGAATCTCTGTATCATATAACTAAATCAAGCAAAAAATTCCCAAAAATAACTGGGCCAAATCAATCAAATACCATAGTCGAGTGAAAGATATGAACTTTGGAATTAACGAATAAATACAGACCTGGAGTCACCTCCAAGCTGGTTTTTCCATGACTAATTTCTGCTCCAGTTGCAAAAGATGCATTAGATTTGGCTATTTGTTCACCAGAGGCAATTTGTGCAGTTAATCCTGACGTTTTATCAGTCACATTTTTATCCTTCTGCTCTTTGACTGGCCAAAGAGTATTACAATCAGCATCATCTCTACGGAAATTATTGGCGTTGAGATAATTATTTTCTTTAGCCAAGTCCCCATTTGCCATGGTCCCACAAAATTTTGCTAGTTCTGACAAAGTGCTTTCCATCTCATTACTACCAGCTTTTGGTTGCTTAGAATTCATCATAACGGCATCACCACCAGGACTTCCATCACTTTCTCCTATGCTCGACACAGTACAATTCATAGGATGAAGCTTAGATTGTCCAACATCTTCAGTACCCTCTATGTCATGAGGCCGAGAAGGAACACCTAATATTGGCTCTAAGAAGGTCGTCCAAAGCCTCATTACTTTATTCACCTGTTCTTTTGTTGAGCAAACCTCTTCACATGAGTATTGGACAAGTTTATACAAGTCTTCATGAATGCTGATATCAGAGTATTCAAAATCCAGATGTGTAACTACAAGTTGCCTGTTTCCAGCAGCAATAGCCAGAAGAAAATCATCCTCTTTTTGCTTTGTCTCCCTCAATTCCTTGATCTCAGCTACCAAAGCTGTGTATTAAAAAACGAGGAGCTATTAGACTAGGAAAGCCAATGCAACAAGTTATAAGAAGAAAAAAATATAAGCAATCCCATTATATAAAAATGTAACATTTGCAACAGAAGATTTCTTGGTATCAAAGCTCACTCACATTTTGTGCTCAAGTTCTTCGAATCTTGTTGCTTGAAATAGAAGCTGCGGTGATCAAGTGACTTGTAGTGGTTTTTGGCATAGATTTCAGCCCAAACCTTGTTAAAATCAGTGCGGCAGCATGTCCACTCCCCTTGTTTCTGCTTTAGGCGGGTTAGTATGACAGGTAGTGCAACAGTGGGATTTTTTCGCAATATATCCACTACATCAAGCCCATGGTCACCATATAAACGTTCAATACACCTTAGATTTAGAGCTGTAATGAGTGAAAAGGGCCAAGGGAGTTAGAAACAAACTGAAGGATAAAGCTCAAACGGTAGGAAGTAAGATACAAACCTGTGAAGTGATCTTCAATACGGAAAGGAGTCTCCAAATTGATGTCATTTTCATTGACACGGTTCAACAATTCCTCCACACGTTTAGCAGCTGAGCTGACAGACTCTAACAACATGTCCAGCTCAAATCTAAATTTAATGGGAGAAACAAGATACCATCATTACATGCCAGAGAATTTGGGAAAAAATCATTATCAAAGTTCCGTCCTTGGAAAGGTCAAAAACAATATCCAGTAATTGCAAAACCCAGATAATGCAATATATAAGTTAAGTGAAGAACTACTTCAGATCTCAAAACCTTATCCTCAAACTACTAGTTATCTATATTAATAAGTAAGCACCGTAAAACTCAAATGCCACCACAAATATAATAGACAAAAACACTGAATTATACATTTAGAGAAAAAAAAAAGAAAAAAGAAAAAAGAAAAAAAAAAAAGAAATCCAGGAATGATCAAGATCCAGAATCAAGTCCTTTTACCTATCATCTTCACATCTGAATAGGCTTTCTTCATACTGATTTCTGCGCATATGTTTAAAAGAGTAGTCCTCACTTCCGGAAGTCACCGATACCCAATGATCATTCAATACTTGAGCACCAAGCTCTGACCTCTGACTTGCAAATGGTATTGGATACTGGAAATTGATAAGTACCAAAGAGTTAGGCACCATTAAGGAAGTAACTTGATAATGTCTATTAGGAAGCATAGATACGAAATAAACTCATACATCATCTGGCAGAAGCCTGTAGCTGGGAGTACAACGCTCACAAGTGGAGAGGTCAAGCTCTTGAATGGATTTATACATATACTTCTCTCTATATCTTTCCTTTTCTTTAGCTCCATCAGTTTCACGCTTATGCTCTTTATCCCTGTCCTCTACCTTTAGTGATCTGGGAAGATGGCCATCATTAGACAATGATTCTGCAATCAACAGTTCAGCTACATCAGAGCTTAAATTTTTTTTAAGAAAAACTCAAAATTCTTTGAAAATAATCATCTAGCAGATTAAATTAAGTCATTTAAAATATTAACATAATCCTCTAAACACAAATATTGGAAGGTGCCAAGAAAATAATGAAATCTTCAGTAATATGGCAAAGAAATAAGGAAAAATAAGTCGTTTTACGTACTTTTACCAATAACACCAGCAAGAAACCCATCTGCAAAGAAAATACTGATCAGAAAAAACCTCATAAATAAGGAACCAAGAGACAAGAACTTAACTAATGGCAATATTCAACAATTACCAATATTCTCACCGCGGTCCAGTAAATCATTAAACCCATCCATAAGATCCGGATATTTTCCAAGTAAATCAGTCACCTGATATTGACAAATATTGAACCAACATGAATTCAAAGAAGTGACAATTGCATTTTTCATTAACTTGCCAGAAAATTTCAATCTATCTGATTTCAAACTAGAATGAGAGGAGATGGCAGTTATTTCACAAAACAATAGCTTTATGCTTATACAGACATTCACCAACAGTTTGGCCCAAAGCTCATCTCTACATACACGAATTAGAAAAAAAATGTGAGAACTTTAGTTCAGCAACACAATTGTAGATTGTCAAACATATAAGAGCAATCTTCTACTCTATTACTCAAGTACAAAACATGTTGGTATACACCAAATTAATTTAATCCTTCTATAGTTTCTGGCAACATAATTTTTAAAATTCTAGATGAACAAAACATTTTCCATTGGGTAGTGGTTGATATACTCTGAGAAATGCAAAAACAGAAAAATAAGTCATGCTGGATTTAACAGTTTGATTTACTGAGCATTACATAGTATGCGATTGTCTAGAAGAGAATTTGTTTATAAGTAGTCTAAGAAAGATGTAGGAAAGCTACACCGATTGGGTGGGACATTATCTGACATTTCGGCATTTTACGCCTATTTATGCTGCTAGACAGTTAACATTTCGGTAAAGTGAACAAAAATGAACAAAAAAAAATACAAAAAGAGACACCCAATTACTTTGCATAGTTTAATGACATGCTTTGAGTTTGTCTCAGGATTGAAATAAATTTGGCCAAGTCCGAACTAGTATCAGTTGGAGTAGTGAATAACATTGGCAGCTATGAATCCTTGGCTATGGGGTATCATCACTTCCTATAGAGTATTTGGCTCAGCATTGGGGGAATCATTCAAGGCGAAATCAATTTGGGATGGTGTGTAAAAAAAGATGGGATAGCATCTCCCAGGACAAACCACAGTGAATTATGTGCCTAAGTGGTTTTAAACGACCAGAATAATTGCAGAAAACCGTAAGACATACCAGATTTGCTTATAAAAAAAAGTGTAAGACATACCAGAATTTGTAAATCACTCCTTTTAATTATTCCTTCGCTATAAATATTAAGGCACTTCAAAAATGCCTGGTAGTCATCTGAACTTCCCAATTTCTCCTTAACTTTGTCACAGAAAATGAATCCTTGGTTGCACGTATCTGGAATGAAAAGTAAGATACAAAAATTAAAAAAAAAAAAAAAAAATCATGAAGCTGACATACATATGACTATACCACTAATAGCTAAATTTTAGGAACAGCTGATACCTTTAATAACTTACTCTCAATTATTAAATAAAATTTCTTAGTGTTTCAAAATCCCTATTAAATATCATATTAAATCAGATTAACAAATATTTCCTCCCCTCACATAAATAAAAAAAAATCCCCAGTGAAGTTACAAGAAACTCAGCAAGAAAAAACAAAGTAATAACAAACCCATTCTGGATGACATGAAAGAAATTTCTTTCGCATGTTAAGGATAATCAACATAAAGCCCCTATGAATTGGCTACGTCTAAACAGCTGTCACATAAGTTTGCACACACCTCTGCTTAAGCATAATGGTTACTCTTTTTTTTTTTTTTTTGGAATGGATGTTAGGGGATATTTCTTTCTGCATAACTTTTTAAAGAGAAGTATCAAATGGATTTTGACATTGACTAGTACAGCCTATGCTAGCCAAAATAACGACGATCGATTATTAATTAAAGAAAATGCAGTATATATAACAAGCATATTATGCAAAGTGTAACAAATTGACAACAATTAAAATGCATAAAATTATATGTGGTGGTAGCTGTGACTGTCCAATCAAACAGCATTACTGACTCACTCTTTAAAGTACCTCTGTCCTCATAGGAAGCATAGTTTGCACTCATTCCAAATCCTTCAATTTTTCTGGCTGATTTTCTTTTGTCACCGAAACGCTGCGAGGCGAAGTCCCTATTATTATCATGATCGGGGTCTCTTTCATCCTGATCACCGTTACTCCTATCTTTACTGTCCTTTTCAGCACGTTTCCTCTGCTCCTTGTGCATTTTTACCATTGCTTTGTCATCGGCCAGCTCAGGATTATCAACACTAAGATCACCATTGACATGGGAAGTAATAATCCTATCCCGTCGAATACGTTGCTGAAAAAAAAAATAGTAGTATTTTTGCTCACTGTTAAGAATCTGTGAGAAGATATAAAAGAAAAAAAAAAAAAAGGGAAAGGGAAAGGAAAGAAAGACATAAAAAACAACCTTGTCCATATGCATTTGCCGCACGGTTGGTGTGGATGAGCTCCGCTCATTGATACGCAGAAATGAGTTTTGGAGACGTGGAGCATTATGTGCAGAATCTGGAAGAAATCTTGTGAATTCATCAAGCAAATCCGAATGATTGTCAAAAAGTGTGGCAACCTGTAAATGGATAAAATAAAACCCATTAAGAACACTAAAATTACTAACTCTTCAAAAAAGCAGAGATGCAAACAACAACCAGAGCCAGAATGTATAGTTACCTCATTGTAAACCTCACTTATGTCTTTGTGCTCCTTCCGGTACATATTCAGAACGTCCAGGAATGTTTTATACACATGTTCATCATTTTGAAAGCGTTTCTGCATGAATTAAATTCGTCATTAATCTGCAAGGAACCAACATTTGCAGCTGAAATTCCACATAAAAAACCATTTTTTCACCTTTATTTTGTTCACAAAGCTGATAGCTTCTTGAAATTCAACCGTCTTCTTCGGTGGAGGAGTCTCATCTACATCATGAATGGTTATCTCATAGCCCTTTGGCAAGAAGGTGTTAAACCCTAAAATCAAGTTATCATGCCCTTTAAATAATTCCTTTACTCTTGCAATGACACCGACAGTGTCGGTTCTGCAAGAAACAAAAACAACGGCTTTAAAATTTAGCTTTTAGATACAAAATTCCTTTAATGAAAGACAATGCATAGATTCAATACATCTACCTTTGCGCCTTAAAATCTTTCATGACCTCAAGGAACATTTCATATTTTTCCCTCTGGTCTTGAAACATGTCCTTCACTTCCTTAAGATATGTCATGGCATCAGTAGTTGTTAGTTTCTGCGAGGTACCGCTAAGACCACCTCCTCCTCCAACCCCTGGGATTTGAGATTGCCCATTGCTTTACATACAGAAATTTGCATTGCAGATAGTTAACACAGATACCTAAGTAATTACACGTGGAAAAAATTCATTCAAATATACAATCTACGCGCACCCTTTAAAGGCCAAATGTTTTATGGTTTTCTACTAAGGCTGGGTCAATTTCGACACAAGAATATTTACAGGAAAACTTTTCCCAAAAACTCGAAGCCATTTGTCTCAATTAACTCCAAATATTAGCTAATTAAAGTGAATCAGATAACAAGCCCCGGGCAAATTAACAACCAACATAACAGAAAAATCACAAAGCAAAAACATTATAGGTAAAAAATACAGAATACAGTATAACTACCAACATGATCAAGTATGTTTGTACACACCCACCCTCAGATAAAATAATTGTTAGCAAACCATACAAAACTCAAATTTCTAATGAAAAAAGAGAGAGGGAAAAGAAAAAAGAAAAGCTTACAGAGAAAGAAAACGGAGCGATAGATAGAGAGAAGGAAACTTACGAGTCCGCACGCGAAGAACCGAATGGCCGCTTGAATTGAGAAGGACCAGCGTAAAGGTCATCTTTTAATCTCTTCATCTCCACGAAACGCAACAAGCTAATCCACCACGAAATCACAAATCAGCATAAAATGAAGAAACTAAACCACAAAAGGCAATTCTAGAAATCCCGAGAAAACAAATAAAACAATAATAATAAGAAGAAGAAGACTAACTTTCTCTATGGCTCAAAGATTTTCTCTGGAAAACTATGCAGGCAAAAAGAGTGAGTAGATCTCTAAGGAGACGAGGAAAAGTTAGTTCAGGTACTTGATCGCTACGAATAAGAAAAGGAATAAGAAGAAGTAGAAGAAACATATAAATAGATGTGAGGAAATTGATGCTGAATGGGAAGCTTTCGGCTTTGGTTTCGGTACGTGAGACTCCGTGTCGCAATAGGCCTAAGGATGCGCCTGTGGTTTCAACTTTCATTGTTTGTTCAATTGTTTTAACTTTTTAAAATTTTAAAATACTGAGAGCCTGAGTCTGGGCCTGGGCCGGGCCTGTGAAGTATATAAGAAATTTTTAGTATTATTTTTGACATATTTCTTAGCTGATATTACTTAATAAATAATGTTATACAACATTCTCATATTTTATTTTAATCTCATTAGATAAGACATATTATATTTATCATTATTGGATCATTAAGATTCATATAATAATAAATATTTAATAATAATAAATATATCACATTATATATAATAAGATAATAATAATTTATAAAATTTTTCTTAATTAAAACAAAATGTAGCATATAATTCAAGAGAAATGAAAACGAATGTGATTGAAAAAAGTCATGTCAAAGAAAATTAAGGACATGAAGGAGTATTTTGCACGATAAATTTAAATAAATCCACTCTATCCATGGATAATTAATATAAAGTATTAAACATTTGTATTCGCATTAATTTTGAGGCGTGAAAAATAATTGATATTTTCAATTTAAGTAATGCTACATATAGTTGTAAAGTGCGTAAGTATTACGTAATCATTTTAAAAAAAGTATGGTCTAGTATTAAAAAATTATTTTTTGTTTATGTGAGTCTTATATTTACTCATATTTTTTAAATAAATTGCATAACACTCGTGCACTTCATGATTACAAATATTATTTTTCTTTCGTTCGGTTCAATATTCCATCAAAAGAGCTAAGTTCATCATGAACATACCAAACTGATGTATTTGAAAAAAATTAAATACATTTATATAACATGTTTAGAATAAATCCATATATATATATATATGCATTTTCAATTTTTTAGTTATATAATTTTTTAATAAGAATTTATACAAATCTCAATTACACAAGTCTCATGCAGCCCTTTGTCAAAAAAAATAAAAAATGACCCCATCATGAGAAAATTAATAATAAATCATTTTTCTTGACCTATTTTTTTTTAACAAAAAACTTCCGCTAAGTTTGCATAAGCAAAGCAGAATTGGATTTAAAATATAAATTTTAAAATTTAAATTATACAAATCAAATCTAATTATTTAAATAACATGAATAGTTTGTTTTATAGATCAACTTAAAAATATAACAAGTCTATAAGTTTTAGATCTCTGAATGCCACCATAACTTTGCCTGGAGGATTCACCTTTTATTTTATTCGAAGATGAGTGTTGATCGGATCAAGCCGCCGTAGTCATCTATTTTCAACAAATTCTGTTAGTCTTGAATGTAGGGTTTTCTCTTTGTTGTTGTTTGTTGCGATTTCGATGTCTCCGTGTTTTGTTTGGTTTTGATTTTGGATTTCGTTTAAGAAAGTTCATGAATTAAAAAAAAACAAAACAAAAAATAAAATAAAATAAATAATTATGGTTGATGTTTGTTGGTGGGGGATAAAATGAAATAGAATACGGTCCACTGGAAGCCTACTATAAAAAAAATATATATTAAAAAAATGAATTGATAAAGCTAAAAAATAAATGTAAAGGTGACTTAAAACAAGTAGAAATAAGAATCAATATTTTAGAGAAGGAAAGGGAATTAGAGGATCTCTATAAACTTGGGCACTTCTATACAATTAACGGGGCTCTCATTACATGGACTACAATTTCTTTAAGGTGGGTCTACACCCACTATTGGGGGCTCCCGTTGTTAGTTTTCACTAAACTATTTTTTATTTTATATTATTTTTTAATATTTTTAAAAAAGTTATAATATTATTAAATAATATTTTCTTAATTACTGAATAAAAAAAATTAAAAAAATAGAGGAGCAAAGCCCCAAGCGAGATCCCTAACTTTTTCCATTTCTTTAATCTTATTAATTTTATTTTTTTTTGGTTTGTATTGAAAGTTATACGAGATCATAATAAACTGTATACTCGCCAAATATATATTTCTCTCCCAAAATTCAAATGACGTGTATTCAAACTTATATATTGAATTACGTGTTTCTATTTTTATTTATTATTAATTTTATAGATAACTATACATGGAGAATTGGACCGTATTATTGGACTCTAACGCCTCTGAAAATTGCATAAACAGTTGTCAAGAATCAAAATCGGTTGTTGTACGAGGTGCTAACTATATTTTATCGTGAAATACCTTAAAAATTAGAACAAAAGATTCAAAACCGACGACAAAATGGCAATATTGATAATCTATAACGAACATATGGATCATAAAACGGGAATTTCGTAAAATAATCAAAATATTGATGGAACGTACAACTTCGGTAGATCGCATGGCTAAAGTTATTCGAGATATAATAATCTTCACATAAATACAGACACATTAAGCACATGGTAGTGTTATTTGACAAGACCGCGAGACTGTTGTGCTTTTTTGGGAGGTGGGCATTTATCCCATGCTTCCGGTCTCGGTTTATTACAGGTGGTCAAAACTCTATTATTTACGGAAAAAATGATATGTACAGTAGTTAAATATATAAGTGTTATTTAAATTTTTAAAAAATTAAATTAAAAAAATAATTTTTTAATAATAAATTTTATTAATATTGTACAGTATTTATAGACTTTATGATTATGTCTAATATTACTATTATTTACGTGATAGATTTGGATAGGGTCAAATCTTACTTTATTAATTGGACCTATCAATAATAAAAGGTTTTAACGTTTGTTATTAATATATTATAGTGTTAGTTTTGGCATTTGATGTATGTTTTGGAGCGAGCCCGGACAAATTCCCCATAATCGATACAAAAACCAGAGCTTATTAATCATTTTAGAGAGGCACGTTTATAAAGTTTTGAGAGTAGTGTTAGGCTGTCATTCAGAAATGACCACAAGGCTTGCTACCTAGCATAAAATGAGATTTTTTAGTCTATTTTTCATTTTTTATATTTAAATATATTTAAATAAAAAAAATATCTATATATTAAAAATTGCTTTCTTAATTATTAAATAAAAAATAAATTAAAAAAAAATTACGTGAGTGGTCATTTTGAGCAATACAAATAAGGCCACACGTTATCATTTCTGAAGTTTTGAAGACTTTGATTAACGCAAGACCATCTTGGCCTCTCAAAATCAGATAGATGCCTATGTTGACCATTCAACATGTCATGTATATTCGAAAATTCTGATTATTTTTTAGAATTAAACTGTGGTTATGATCAAAATAAAACGAACCCCAAAGCAAAATTTTGTTTGGATTTTAGATATCTTCTTCTCTTCGGGAGGGCATTATTTATGCCCCTCATAATGCACTCCTCATAGTCAGATAAAAGCATTATTAGCTAGAGCATGTGCTACATTGTTTATGCCCCTAAGAACATGCCTAATAGACCACTCATTGACCCTCTGTAAAAGAGAATTTTGACATTCCTTATTATCAAACAATCTGAATTTCATCCCTCATTAACACTATTAATGGCCTTAACTATAAAAAGAGCATCTCCTTCAAAAACCACCTTCTGCATCCCTAATTCAATACACACAAGTGTAATTTTAAGTAGTGCAATGGACTCCCCTAATTATGCATAAGGAAACAGGCTTATTGAAGATCTACAGGTAGCTATAACTCGACCATCACAATCTATGACTATCACTCATACTCCAAATTTGCACTAGTGTTTATCCATTACAGCATCTCAATTAATTTTGAACATACCAGATGGTGGAGCTTCCTAGGTTTGCACAAGTGTTCTACTATTGTCTACTTGATCTTGGGTCTTTATCATTGCACATCTATAATCCTCCATTATGTTATGAGACTGGAATACTAATTTCTCAAGATAACTGTTGCCCAGATGACTAACACAAGAGGGGGGGTGAATTGAGTTGTATTAAAAAAAAATAACAATTATAAATCAAATATATAATATAAAATATAAACAAAATATGAAATAACAATAAATATAAAGAGTAAGGATAAGAGAGAAGCAAACTCAGTATGTTAACGAGGTTCGGCCCCACTGCCTACGTCCTCGCCTCAAGCTACCCCTTGAGGATTCCCAAATTCACTATTCAACCTCCTTCAGGTGGAGATAGAAACCTATTACACCTTTGAACAACACCGCTACAAAGGATCCGTGTAGAACACCCTCTACACTTGCAATCACCTTACACGTGGTGATTCAACTATTCCCTGTGTAGAATACTTTCTACACACACAAGGGTTATACACACCCTTTTTCTGATACAAAAGCTGATAGTGGGTAGGTTATCAGAAAACACTCCTCAACGAGTGAAATAAGAACAATACAGCGCAAGCTATATCTCTCAAAATGAACAAGGATTAAGGCTCAATGTTTAGAGAAGAGAGAATGAAAGCTTTGAATGAATGTTGTATGCTCTTGGTGTTGTGAATGTGAAGCTCTCAAATGATCTATTTATAGGCATATGAGACTTCATATTCAAATTTAAAAAGATTCACATGTCAAAGACAACATCATTCACTTTTTCAAAAAATTCAAATAAAAGGTTCTTCTTTTTCAATTGTCAAAGACAACATCATTCACTTTTTCAAAGAATTCAAATAAAAGGTTCTTCTTTCTCAATTGTCAAAGACAACATCATTCACTTTTTCAAAAAAATCAAACCTAATCTTTTACTTTTGGCATATGACAAAATGAGCACACTTTCATTTTCAAAAAATTCAAACCTAATCTTTTACTTTTTGTATAAGTCTAAAAAAGCATCAATCACTTTTGAAAATATTCAAATAAAACATGCACATGTGAAAGATGACAATCAATCATCTTTAATATTTTCAAAGTTCAACCCTTTAATCAAGGCATGCACGTGCAAAAGATGACAATCAATCATCTTTCAAAATTTTCAAATTTAATTTTCAAAAATATTCATGCACATGTGGAAAATGTATTTTAATGCTTTATGATAAAATATTAATTTTGAGCATTAATCCTAATTTCGAATTTTGAAGAGATTTACAACATTACTCTATAATTTTAATGTGAACTTGTTCCCTTCTTGCTCATGCTTGTTTCCTTGATGTGCTTGACTCCATTGTGTAGACAACTTGAGCTTGAGACTTCTTTATTCTTTGAATTCATTTGTTATCATCAAAATCCATGTGTAGATTTATAATCACATGAAACTTGAAATCTTGAGTTCAACAATAACTAAATTTGTCTTAAAAAACCACCAAATTTCTTATTTTCTAAATCTGGTGTTATCATTGCCATTTCAACTAAGACGTATGTCATGTGACATGGAAGTAAATAAATGGAATAATATATCATGAAAAGAAACCACCTCCACATTGCATTTCTGCAATCTCCTCGAGCTAGATCCCTAAACATCTTGAGCAGTTTAGCAACTCTATAAAGCATGTAAAACAGATTCAGGTCAGACAAGCAAATAAGACAATGTGATGAATCCACTATCTTCTTTTAAAAAGGTTGAGTTTTGTAGGACTATATTCCAGGCTAAATCTCCATAAGCAATTCTTTGCTGCATTTGTTACCTGTAGCTTCCATATCTTAGGCTAGATTTTTGAACTCTGCATAGGGCTCGAAGCTTGTCCATTGGATCTTGACACCAATTTTTATAATTTGTACAGTAATATTGTGTAAAAGAATATTCTTAATTTTTATATTAAGTTATGATATTCACAATAATATATATTAATGTGATGTATTTTAAATGGCTTTATATGTCTAATACTTAAAATGAGCAATATTATAAATATGATTATATATGATAAAATTTAATATATAACAATAATATTAATTTGTATAAAAATGCATCCATATTGATATTCACTCCCAGTACAATTGGTTCTGAGTTTGCACTCGTTAATTTTTTAAAATAAAATTATTTATAGACCTCCCAAAATATTTAATTAAGTAGGTAAGAGTATTGGCATTGGATTGGTCATTTTAATATTCAAAATTTGAAGAATATGTAACTTTTTAACTTTTAGCTAATCATTCAATACTTAAAATCTATATTGGATTAACCATTATATTTTTTATAATAATAAAATATTATTATTTTTTATTATTTATATTTCTTTAATTATTTTTATTTTTTAATAATTTTTTATTTTATTTTCATAATTTTCAATAACCTCTAACAATCATATTCATTTTTAATTTCACAATCCAACAATCTATAATATAATAATCTCATACGTACATAGATGGTGAAATCTCATATTATATAAATAAAAATCTCACACGTACAATCTATAAAAATCTCATATCTATAAAATATGGGAAAATAAATAATAAAATTATAGTTTAAAAAAGTTATAGTTATTTTCATATATGGAATGTTGGATGGATTTACTGTAACTAATATTTTATATAAAAAAATATTTAGTTAATTCAATGTGAACATAATATCATCAATATTTTATAAAATATGAAACACACTTGTATTTAAGATTTTGTGCCATAAAAAAAAAAAAAAAAAAAAAAAAAAAAAAAAAAAAAAAAAAAAAAAAAAAAGGATTTTGCTCCATTAGGGCATTTGAGACCAAATTTTGCTCAATCCTTTCACTGCTTTGGATATTGCCATGGGCCTATCACCTATGGCCCTTTCGGACCCCCAACCAACCAAAGAGTAAAAGACCCGAACAAACTGCCTACTACAAAGAGTTATTCAAAGCCCATGCAACGTGGACTGCCACACGGTTGAGTAATTCAAACTACCTCCTCTATATGCACGTTGAATAGAAAAAGATAAAACTTGTTGGTAAGTGATAAGGATAAAGCCAAAGCACGTCAAGATATATATAAACTCCTGTTTATTAATATTTATCTTGTGTAATTATATCAATCTCATTGTACTTATCTAATGTAACCGATATGGTCTATAAATACAAAAATGCCTCCCCTAAATCTGCTCTTAATATTTATCTTATGTAACTATCTTACAAATCTATTCTAAGTAGTTATCTAACTATTACAATAATTTTTTTTATTAACTTTTCTTATTTTTCTATTAAGTCTGTTACTTTATTATTTTAGAAATACAATTATCTTTTTCTACCTTTCTCTCTTCTCATCTTGAGCCTCTCTCTCTCACTCTTCGATGTCTACCTCTTTACCTAGCCCCCTCAAACCTACCATCTCACACCTTTTCCTAAAACAATCAAATCTTAGTCTGAGTATAAATGTTCAAATTTATAAAAAAATAATAATAATAAAGAACAACAAGTACAAAAAAAAAAATACAAATAAAAACACAAAGATCTGAACAAGATCTGTTTAAATATGTCGAGATTAAAAAAAATTATATCAAAACACATGATTTGGATTTATCGTCCAACATCCAAAAAAAAAAATTCAAAATCTTATGCGTTATTTGAGTGTGATGGTACCATTTATTGTGGTGACAATGGTGGTATTTTTATTTGTCTATGTTATTCTAATATATATTGACTTTAATTTTAAACTAATTTTTTTATTTTCTAATATATCTAAAGATGTAATTATTATACTTACCGACCTATCATTATCTAAAGATATTTGTTAAAGTTTACTTTTTTTATCTTTATATATTAAATTATTCATTAATCAAGTTTTTTTTAAAAAAATCATACTAATTTTGTAAAAAATCTATTTAATCCAACTAGATAAACATATTTTGCACGTGCTCCAAATCTAGTATTATAAAAATGCCTTGGTAGAGAAGTAGAGTTAAGAAACCATCGAAAATGACTACGCAATCGTTTCAAATATTACATATTACAATAAGATTGTATTTTGAATATACCTAAATATTATTGCTTATAGATTACATCATCGTCCAAGACGTTACACATATATAGTTCATAGTTGGGACTTATAGATTGCAGAGTGAAAACTCATCTGATGAGTAATAGACAATTTCACGTCAATGCTAAGATAGAGATAATATAACTCATGTTTTTTTTTGGCATGGCCTGTTAAAAAGGGGCCCATTTGTAAGCCGGTGAATGTAACTTTCTAGTTGGATGGATGGCTACTATTGATCGGTGTCCTTTGGAGATTGACTAGTGAGTAGTACGCTCCACCAAGGCCCTTTGCTAGCAAAGATGAATGGGTCCCCCTCTCCACCACCCTCCCTTTATCCAACACAGCAATCATATCACAGATTTGTATGGTGCTTAACCTGTGCGCTACCACCACACTGGTCCTCCCCGCCATCACGCACTCCAATGCGTCTTGCACTACCTTCTCCGACTGACTATCTAGCGCGCTAGTTGCCTCGTCTAGCAATAGCATGGATGGGTTTCTAAGAATGGCACGGGCTATCGCAATGCGTTGCTTTTGCCCCCCAGATAGTTGCACGCCTCTATTGCCGCACAAGGTGTTAAACCCGTCCTTTAGGCCTGCAATGAAATCGTAAGCGTTGGCTAGTCTAGCAGCCTGTGCAATCTCTGTTTCCTCAACTTTATTAGATGCTCCGTAAGCGATGTTCTCCCTAATGGTTCCAGAAAATAGTGTTGGCTCTTGGCTAACAAGGGCAATGTGCTTCCTTAAGGATCGAAGATTGAAGGACCTTATATCTCTACCATCGATTTTCACCGAGCCTTTTAATGGGTCATAGAATCTCTCAATCAACCCTATGACGGTTGATTTTCCGGACCCACTTTGTCCTACCAAAGCTGTTGATTTCCCAGCTTCGATGTCGATCGAGAAGCCTTTGAAGATCATCACTTTCGGCCTAGCTGGGTATGCAAAATCCACATCTCGAATTTCCACTCTGCCCATTATCTTCTCAGGTTGGTAACCTTCTGGATCTTCAGGCTCAATTTCCGTGCATCGATCTAAAACTGCAAAGATTGACCCAACAGCATTTGAGCCCTTAGCAAGGTCAGAGGTCATGCTACCTGCATCAGCAATGACGCGGCCCGTGCTTACCAATACCATGAAGGTCTCAAAAAGAGATTCAGTTGTGATCTGACCCTTGGAGAGAAGTCTGCCGCCGTACCAAAAGTCTAAAGCCCAAGTGCAAGTTGTGAGGCTTTGAGAAGCACCAAGCCCAATACCCGCATACCATGACTGTCTCCTGCTCTCTCGTCGGGGTCCTTCTTGGGCCTTTTCAAGCATTCGTAGGATTCGACCTTGCGAAGAGAAGGCGGTGACAGTACGGAGATTGGCAACTGCTTCAGCAGCAAGCTTGCTACTTTCATCTTGGGCTTTCATGGCCTTGCTGGACATGCTTTTGAGTAGGACACGTCTAGTGTAGAAGCAGACTATGATGATCGGCTGGACCGCAATCATGACAATGGCAAGCCTCCATGAAATGACCATGCCCACTGTGCAGGCCACAGCTACAGCCGAGAAGGTCTGTAACAGAAGGGCCATTCTGTCACCCACTAAAGACCTCACCTGCAAAATTTACCTCCATTATTAAAAGAGGATCTTATTCATCATTTTATATTATATATTTTAAAATTAATTTTTATTTTTATTTTATTATTTTATTCTGATTAAATTAATTGAGTTATTCTACTTACTATTTATATACCATATATTTGTTATAAGAAAAAATATTTTTTTTTTGAAATAAACGTACATGATACGTGGTCTGTAGGGATATACGTAGAATTATTTTTATAAGTTTGTGCCCAAATTAATGTCTCAGCGAGATAGAAAAATATAAGATGTACGACGTCTATTATTGTTTATATAAATATTTTTGATATTATTAAATGTAAAAATAAATTATGTCGAGTCACTTATTTTTCTACCATTCTAAACTATAGAATTCAATCAATAATTCTACGGAATTTGTATCCATACGTAATCAACTTGTTATGTATGAAACTTGCTTTTATGTTTTAGAAAGTAGAAAAGATACGTACGTACCACATTAGCATCTTTGGCGAGTCTAGAGCAAATGGCACCACTAGAATTCTCATCTTGATCAAACCAACCAACTTCAAAAGAAAGCATCTTGGAAAGCATCCTCTCTCTAATCCTCTTCGTCAAGTTCTCTCCCATGTACGCGAAATTATAATGCTGAATGATATTAATCAACAGTGACAACACAGCCAACCCAAGAAAACAAAGTGAGTAAATTCTTGTCTTTTCCTTAATCTCATCATGGCTTTTCAAAAAATACACCGAGATCATGGACCCCATTGCGAACGCATACACCGGTTGAACAGCACCAAACAGTATAGCACCCAAACACCCCAAGCATGCTTGCTTCCACTCCGGAAGATTCAAAGCTAACAACCTTCGAAACGATGGCAGTGGAAAATTTGTAACTTCTACCTGATTTTCTCCAGCAACTAAGGCCCCGCGGGTCGGTGCTACCGAGTTGGTAGAACTTGACCTGCTCAACATGGAAAGCCTCCGGCTGCTCGTGTTGTTGGTGTCTGTGTTTGATATAGAAGATGATGAATTGGCACGAGTGACTTCTTCTGGGTCTGTCTGTTTCTGGGTCTGTTGAAGATGTACAAGGGAAGTGTAAAACCCGTGTTTGTTTTGGATCAACTCGTCGTGTGACCCTGTCTCCATGACTCGACCGTTTTGAATAACAGCAATCAGATCGGCATTTTGAACGCTGGACAAGCGGTGAGCAATTACGATGGTGGTGCGGCCAATGGCAACCTTGTCTAGGGCTTCTTGGACAAGTCGTTCGGACTGCGAGTCTAACGCACTTGTTGCCTCATCTAGGAGGAGGAGTCTTGGTCTCTTGATTATTGCTCGCGCAATTGCAATCCTCTGCTTCTGTCCTCCTGACATCTGAACACCTCCCTCGCCGGCCTGTACTTCATCATGGATTTGTTAATCCTCTAGATTTTAACGTCATTAATTGCTAATTAACTATTTTGAACTATTTCGTTAATACTCATTAGCGTGCATATATAGTTGCAATAACATACAGGCTAGGGTCACTTTTGCATCGAATTCTTTTGAAATTTTGTTAAGATGAGTTTTTCATTGAAAGCGGAGGAGTTTTTCATAAAATATATGTACGTGTGAGTTGAGAATGTTATATATATATATATATATATATATTATATTAGGTTCGATCTATAGTGGGGGGTCAACGAAAAGCAAATTTACAAAAAAAAAAGAAAAAAAAAAGATTATGAGCGTTATGTTTACGAGTAGAATCATAAAAAAAATTAGAAGACGTAATATGTAAAATGGATCATAAATTGTAAAAAATACGTCATAATTTAAACAAAAACTCTATGTACAGTCATTTTAATATATTCATTTATGTACTCCACTGATGATAATAGTTGCGTTACTTTATTTTAATATAAATTATTTATTTTGATCAATCACATCGGTAAAGTACATAATGAATATATAAAAATAATTGTATTTAACAACATTTATATCATATTAATTTGCAGAATAATTTTATTTAAAAACTTTTATACTACACATTCTCTAAATGACATAATTTGATGCAGAAAATAAATCTTACAATTTAAATTTTACAAATTAAATCATTCCACATCAATGATATTTTATGTAAAGACTTCAAATAACTTTATTCTGATTCGTAAAACAGTATTTTCTTATTTTTATTTTTTATGGACCGAATATCCTTTCCTTTTTTAGTTTTTGTGTATTTACCAAAGTTAATTAAACAAATAGAAATTCCTGACATTTATGCATGAGTGGGTGCGCGTGTAGCGCATAGTCTCTCTGTTTGGTGAAAGGGAGCAGCAGAACCAACCTGGGTATCAAATCCCTGAGGGAGCTGACATATAAAATTATGAGCGTTAGCAGCTTTGGCAGCCTCGACAACTTCTTCCATGGCAGCATCCTCCATACCGAAAAGTATGTTCTCCTTAATGGTGGTCGCAAAAAGTGCAGGCTCTTGGCTCACCAAACCCATCTGCGACCTTAGCCACTTGAGCTGCAACTTATCAATGGCAATCCCATCAAGAAATATCGCTCCCTCGAGTGGGTCATAAAACCTCTGCAACAGTGCTATCACAGTGGATTTTCCCGAGCCACTCCCACCCACCAAAGCTACAGTCTTTCCTGCTGGAATCTCTAGGCAGAAATCTCTGAGGATAATGCTCTCCGGTCTTGATGGGTATGCGAATTCCACGTTTCTAAATTCAACGTTGCCTGAGACTCTCTCTAAAATCTGGCCGTCCATGTTGTCGGAGTCAATCTTGGGGACTCTTTTTATCACTTCCATAATACGTTCTCCCGCTGACATTGCTTCAGAGAAGTACTTCAAGTTGGATAAAGCAGCACCTAACGCTCTGTTCAACAAGACCAAATAAAAAACTAATATAAATTAATTCTAATAACAACAACACTAATTATAGAAGCTGGTGCAATATTTGGAGAAAAAAAAAATTAAAAGAAACAAGATATCTCAATTTTACTAGAAATTGATCGCATACATTTAGTCTAAAAATGAAATTATAGTAATTTCACGTTGTCATAAGATGGAAATAATTAATGTTTTATATTAATTAATTGATATGATCTAGTTATCATCGTCCAGGCATGGAGGTTTAATTGCAATAACTGCGAGTTATTAATTTGATTGAGTAAATAAAACTAGGGCATAAATTCTTACAATCCACCAACGGCAATGGCGGCTCCAACAACGAAAATAGTCCCACCCTCAGCGCCATGGTACATGACAAGTCTACTACCGTAGTAAGACATGAAAGACCAAATGGCAAAGACAACGCCGTTGCTTCCGATGGCCAAGCCTTTAGCCAACCCCTGCCTTAAACCCAACTCCACCGACCCCTGTAAAGCTGCAGAGAACGCTGCAATTGCCTTGCTCTCCCCCACAAACGCATAAACGGTTCTGATAGAAGATATTGCCTGCTCTGCTGTCATACCTGCATGATTATACTCTTCCCTCATATTCCTCGCCAGTCCCATCAGAGTCCTCCCGTACATCAAACCAGGTATTACCAAAAGCACAATAAATGGGAACCCCACGATAGCTAGTCTCCATAGCAATAAGAACGCTGCTATATAGCTTCCAACGAACATAAAAGCATTCGTCAACAAATTTGGGACCTGATTGTTCGATCGAAATGGAAATCATTAACAAAAAAAAACTTACAGTGGTTTATATGTGATTAATTAACATGTAATTAATCAAGGATCTATATACCTTTTCGCCTATAACATCTTGAATTACGAGGCTGTCATTTGAGACACTTTGGATGACCTCGGATGTGCTTGTCACATGCAAATCAAAGTAACCCACATCTTGCCGCAACACTGCCTTCAAATATCTAGCTCTCATCCTTGTGGCTTGTCTCTCGCCTGTTCTGGTCCAACAATACCCCTCTGGATCAAGTAAGATGACCCCCCCCAAAAAAAAAAAAAAAAAATATTGGGTTCCCCATCATCGATTTTTTCGTGAACAATCAATAATCGCGGTTTAATCTATGATAAATTCTAGCTTAATATTTAGAAAAAAAAAACCATTACCACAGTGCAACCCACCTAGGAAGCAAGCTACAAATGATCCACAGGCCAAGTACACAAGAGCCACTGCGTTCTGTCAGCCACGAAACCAAAACCCAATTAGCTTTGGCTAATATGTCTGGTTTGCTTATGCTGTATTCACACATGCGTGCGCGCGCGCGCGCGCGTGTGTGTGTGTGTGTGAGAGAGAGAGAGAGAGAGAGAGAGAGAGAGAGAGAGAGAGAGAGAGAGAGAGAGAGAGAGAGAGAGAGAGAGACCCTATTGAAGTTACACAGAAAATTCTGTGTTAAAGAAACTGAGGCAACGCCGATATTGTTCATCAACCGGCTACTGATAAACAACACCAGCGGCGTAGAGAACCCGTCCCCAACGGATCCGAGGATCCCAAGAGCCATCAACCACAAGTCTACGCCATCTGCATGCATGAATATGGATCGTATAGAACCCTTCCTCTTCTGTACGACCACACTGCCTTTTTCCTTTCCCATTTTTCCACTCTATATAGCTTGGGAAACAAGCAATATATAGTAAGATTTCCGAACCACTTAGGTGGTTGTACTACCTGTTAATTTCTTTCCGAAAGGGGATCTTCAATCCCTGGCAAGTAAACAAATAAATATGGATCGACAATATATATAGGTGTGCGTGTTTGAGAGAATTGCCAAAGAATTAATGGTGAAAGAAGCTCAGGCTTTGATCAGCAAGTAGTTGATAGCATGAGGAGAGTCGAGTGTATTAGTTGATCAACATATATGTGCCGAGGGAGACGACTTTAATGCTCTTTGCAATTCAGGAAATTATTAAAAAAAAAAAAAAAAAAACGGAAGGATATAATCTATGAAAGCGTCATTAATGACGATGAGTGGGAGACCCACTATGGGATTGCGACTGCACTATACACCACCACCAAATTAAGCCTTTTCTTTAAAAATTGCAGGGCTTTACAATAGCGGACCCGTACTGGAGGCCTCTCGTGCTTCCCTGTTTTTAAGTTATCTGTCTCATCCTGAAAATCTAGCGCAGGATACTCGTTCAGCATCAGTGTTGGGGGGTTTAGGAGAAACGACAAAAGAAATTCGACAGTGGTGTTTTTTTCACTTCTTTTCTTGTTTTCTAACTGTACGATTTTTGGGGGTGGCATCATGTCATGCTCCTCCATGTATAGCAGAACACAGTGACACCAAAATAATATTGTTCGTCATATACATATTACGTATTTCTTAATTTAAACCCGTATTGCATGCATGTTTGTACGTACGTAGGTAGGTAATTCGAGGAGACCTTCAACTTACTAAAGCCACTCTCACACTAGCCTTGCGTTCAACTCACCGGTATGAACAAGAGTACGGTCGGTTTGTGATGTGTATCCTTAATTCAGGTCAAACGTGGCACGCCTTACAACCAATTGTACGTGTTTCGAATAAGTAAAAGTTTAATAAACAAACAGCATAGTTTAATTTCTTTATTTTAAATATATAAATACAAGTTCGGAATAACTTTACATATACAGAGAAATTTAAAAAAGAAAAAACAATTGATGATCGGAAGAATCAAGGGCATGCAACTGGATGTGAATTCTTAACGCATCCCAATACGCACTGAAAATTGTGCGCACTGAAAACCATGCATGCTAATAATATATATGCCCACAAATTTCAATGAGATAAGGAAAAATTTGGGTTGGGAATGGGAATTGGACAGTCTGTTTGGGTATTTATTTTTTTCTGAAATTTTCTTTTCAAGATTCTTATTTTAAAGAAAATTTTATAAATCATATATACTACCTATTTTATTAAGATTAATGAGATCTTGATAATATGTTTATAAATTTGTTTTAAAATTCTATATTTTGTCATTACTGACCAATCATCATATCTATAAATGTATTATATATATTTTAATTAAGTTGTTATCTATTAAAATTTAAGATTAAAAATAAATTATAGGTTGTTAAAAGATCTGCCTTTTTTCCTAAAAAGGTGGTGGTGTCAAAACGATATCATAGATAATAAAGTATTAAAATTGTTGACAAGAAAGATGTTTGAAAAAAAAAACCAAGGAAAAGGCAAAAGGGAAGGCAAAAAGGCGAACATATTCCCGATTTAATTAGGTCGAAGCATATGTGGTTTAAGTTTTCGTTCGGGTGTGAATAATAATATTTTATGAATCTTATTGAGATTTATTTAAATGTATAAAATAAGTTGATATATATTTAACTTTTTATAAAAAGTTGAAGAAAATAATAAGTATATCTCAACTATAATTGATTTGAGATAGATTGAAATGAATTTGGTGTTAAGATATAAAATAAATAATAAAATATATATATATATATATTCTTATTAGTTTAAAATTTTGGAATAAGTAGTAATTTCACATACTATCAGAGTAGTGGTCTTGATCGAGTTAGAACCTTGACTCTACACTATAGCTATCATATGTAATTAAATATTTCACGAGTTGGATCATCTATTGAGAGAGAGTTTGATTCACATGTAAGGAAAAGTGTTAAGATATAAATTAATAAATGAAAAAATATACAAATTCTTATCCGTTTAAACTTTTAAAAGAAATGCTGATTTCACATTTGGCACCCCAAAATAGATTGTATAGAAAACTATTCAATTTCTTCAGCACATGAGGAAAGCTGGCAATTGCCACAGCACCCAACTTTTCATGTCACCAAAGTTTGAACGATGGGACTAGAACCGTGCACGCATGGAGACGTCTTTAAGTCCACGTCTACTTTTCATTAAAGACACTATATATAGTGTGCGATATGATATTGCACCAACAATGGTAAACGTATAGTCGTTTTTTTGGGACCAAAAACATGATTGATGATAATGATAATCGTGTCCTTTTTTAATTTATAGGAAAACTAAGGAAACGCAAATATATAAGAGAAATTGATGTATATGGAAGTCTTACGTCACTATCCAATCAATATAACATGTGATGGTTTCTATTTCCCTTGCAGCCTCCAGGCGGCTTAATTTCTTATGCGCATGAACTCAAACAAATTTATTACAAAAAAAATTACTTATTTGTAATTAGTTATTTCCAGCAAAATCATTATTTTTAATTAAAATGAGTATGTTTTCTCCGCGAATAGTTCATTTCGTTGCAAAAGATTGATTACAAATATCTATTTTTCTTATAGTAAAAAAACTATATTAATAATGTTATTAATACAGGAGATAATTAGACTATATATTATAATATATGTCACAAATTAGGGACAAGCTGTAGTGTTTTGATTTAAAGTTTTTCAATTATTTAATGAAAGTATCGAAAGCGAAAAAAATATTGACCAAGGAAAAGAAGATAATAATTATAAGCAACATGCATCTTTTTTTTTATGCCACTTTAGATCATGTCACATATATATGTCTGCTACTATATATATTGTGCAGTAGATGGAGAAGTTTAAAGGAAAATAAAGATCAGATTAGTACACCAATTGCGACGTACTGTGCTATTAAAGGAATCGATTATTGCTTTAGATCGATGCTTGATCCACAACCTTTATGTGAGGAGACAACAACATTTTATGACAAAGTATGCACTTCTTAGTGTTTTGGAGATTTGGTTCTCTAATCTAATGATCCCACCACGTTTGTGAAAGTAAATTAATTATAAAAAATTTCAAAGAAAAATGAAGGGGTGTGTCGGCCTTTAGTGCACGCTTGGGATTGCAATGAGTAATTTAGCTTTTAAATTAAGGCTTATATATAATTGCAGAGCTTAAGTAATAAGCATTACTATTAAAAAGTTATTTAGTACTATTTTATAAGAACTATATGTTTAAAACACTTTCAACACATGTTTAGAAAAAAAAAAAGATTTAAAAATGGTTTTTGAAGTAGAAATGATAAATTTTATAATAAAAAAACAATTAAAGTAATCTAATAGAATTTTCAGCAATTATAATGAATTTTTTTTTCAATGATGCATAAGTGAAATAGTATGTAATAAAATTATGCATAAGATAAAGGTATTGTTGTAATTATGTAAAAGTGATGGTATTTTCTCCCATTGAAAAAGTGTGTTTTTCTAATTTTTTTAATATTAAAAAATACTTTAATATATACCGAACGAAACAACTTAATTTTGTTATATTAAAGTATTTTTAAAATTCCTAACGCAACACTAAACATGTACAAAGGTTGGTATATATTCGACGTACTCTAGCTTTTGGTTCTCCATGCTAGTATGGAACTGCTGGTGGGATCCAAAACTTTAATCCAGGTGTCATCTGGGTGGACCTTTATCGGTCTTGGAAAAGAACTCGCTTGCTATCATGGTTTAATTACTAATTGTTGCCATGTTCCCTAACAATTGTTAAAGTTCTTGTTCTTCCATGTTAGTGATCATTTGTTTTAATTTGCACCTTCTCATGACAGACAGCATGATGATCGATCGACGGTTAATAATTAAAACATTAAGTCAATTTGCATGAATATGAAAACCAACCAAGAAATTAAACCCCAAACAAGATACTTAATAGATTAATGAAAACGATTGTAAGAAAACTAGCTATCATCATTACTAGTTTACTTCCTGTGTGGTATCATATTGTATTTGTTTCACTTGGATCATTTACTTCTTGGGTGGACTCGACTGTATACTGTATATTGTATATATATATATATATTCTTCGAAAATATCTAGCAGATAGCTAGCTGTGATAATCAAGCATTTGACACGTACGTACGTTCATTAATATCTCAAATTTCATTCTAATTAACATCAAGATGACATCACCACAAAAATGATTAGTGGATTGATTAGTGAGGTTATAATCCATCGAAGTAGATCAATTGGGATTCTCTCTCGATATATATATATATATATTATTAGTTGGTACTAGCAGGAATCCAATTAGAAAAGTACTTGACTGAAGAAAATAATCAGAGAGAATATGGAACGTACAGACTCTGATATATATATAATATGCTTTTGTAGTGGGTGAAGCTATCATTGGGAAAGATATTGGAATTAATCATGCTCTTGGACAGCAATACAGGATCGATCGAGGTTCATATTGACTGAGACCATCTTGTGGAAATTTCTAAGGGAGTAAGGAAAATAAAAACCACATGGCATTAATTTTGTAACTAGTTTGAGATTCACTAAACTTTTTTTGTTTTTGTTTTAGTTTTTTGTTTTTAATTATGATGGGGCAACCTTCCTAGCCCTTAAGACTCACCTATGGAATCTAAACTTTTAGAAAGAATAGCAAAGCAATAAATTACCGTTGCCTTTCACTTAAATCGCAGTTTGATCTCAAGAAAAATCGAATATATGATATGAGATCATGCACACAAATTCACCTTTACCACTTGGGCTACGTACTCAGTAATATTGGAGGTAATATTGTTCATCATTTTAAAAAAAATAAAAATAAAAACCACAACTTTTAACTTTTTCTTTTAATTTCGCCAAGGATTGGAATAACTTACTACCTGAAAAGAGCCAAAATCAAGTTCTTCTGAGGCATTTAATTAAGTTGCTGATCATCGAAGTCCTCGGATGAATTACGAGAGTTCTGATCAAATCAAAAGAATTAATGTTTATAATATATGAGTTACGCGCGCCTGCTTTAATTTGTTTCTCTTTGAAGTAGTAGTACTGTACGTTGGTGGTGGCTGTGGGTGGTGGTCTAATGGACTGAAAAAAGCTACTCCATTATATGGTTGAAGTGATGTTTCTATGTCGAGAAGGAAATACTCTGCTGAAAGATGAGAGAGCTTGCTAGCTGTATATATATACTTGTGGAGCTTGATGATCAGTTGCGTAATTCTGAAACTACGGATCTTGTCGGTGCATCGTACAATGAACTTGAAAAGCCATTCCAATTCACGTGTAAAGTGCTTGATTTGATCTCCCTGTTAAATCACCGCTTATTCTAAGTTCTAAACTACTGTTCAAAGACGATAGAGCTAGCAGCTGGTGCACTTGCTAAGCAGCTGCCCTGTGCATGCATTCATGGATTGTGAGGGAATTAAGTGCAAACTAGGAATTAAGGACACTTATATATGGCATATATGGTCAGAGATTAAGGCCAGGGAGTTGGAACTAGTTATTAGAGCCATCTCTTGCTGTTGTTCCTTGTAAATACTGATCATATTGGTGGCGATCATGGTTAAACAGTAACAGTAGTGTTTGGAAAAGTTTTCTCCACCACGAGGGGGATCGAAGTATCTGTTCTATGTATATCATATGTAGGTAAAGGATTCGATCTGGTCAAGATAAGAGGGCGGTTTTCCCGATTCGGAATACAAAGGCAAGCAAAGAAAGATCTTTACGGGAGATATTCCGGAACCGCAATCTATCAATCTTGTCTGTGTGGTTGGGTAGCATGAAGGGACACCTTCGAGCACTTCGACTGAATTACATTGAGCCTCATCACCTAGCTAGCCTGTTCCTACTTTCACTTTTCTTCAAGATTGGGAAGTAGTGGGAGTTGCTAGTTTATTTGGGTTACATGCTGGGAGGCCCACGAAGTAGTGCACACAATGATAAGAATATAAATATATATTTTTTATATATAATATGTCAGCTTTAGGTTATAATTCTATTATTATTATTGAAATTAACATACAGTTTGAAATAATATCATTTGATAATTGTTCGGACAGTATTCATGCATACAACAATAAATTAGGTTATTAAAAAGAGTAATATTATACATAGTTTTAGAGTACACTCTATTTTAAAAAATAGATATATATATATATATATATATAAAACACATATGAAAAAATTTATTTTTTAACGATGGAGGCCGTCTCTCATTCTTTTTTAAAGAGAGTGTGTTGAGGTTTGTAAACCTTAAAATTATATTTAATATGAGAAATGATATTTACAATTTTAAAATGTACAAGTCCAGTATATTCCTTCTAAAAACAATGGGATTTATTATTAAAAAAATAATTTTTTATATGAATCTCAAATTTATTTACTTTTTCAAAAAAAGTACGTGAAATTTGCACGTGTTATAACTATTTCTGGTATGGAAAATTGTATACACCATATCACCATCCTACTTGTATTCCATTGAGTAAGATGTGACACATTTACTACCATTGAATGATTATTTATTGTATACTTATTTATCATCAAATGATGATAAATGTGCTATATTATATATAGTGGGATGCAAGTAAGATAATTATGTTTTATATAGCATTATTCTTCTAGTATTACTTATATAACATTAATTTTTAGAAATGTAAGTAAAGTAATATTACGGATCTTATGACATGACTAATTCTTCAATCAGCAAGTAGGTTTGTGATGAAAAAATGCGCTGAAAGTCCTCTAGTTAATTATCAGGATTTTGAAAAAACTATCATTAATCATGCATGAACAAGATCCGTTTGAACTCTTTAGTTCTCCATACACCATTACAATTTACCATAATATCAATATACAGCAATATAATATAAAAATAATATCTCCAGATAATTTATATGAAAAGCATATTTTCTTCAATATATATATATAATATTTTAATGGGAGAAAAGTTCTTTTGAATTCTAAAAATAATTCAGGATTAATCGTGGTTCGTGCTGATTTGATTACATAAAATTAAATTATTTCATCTCATATATTATTATAATTTTTTTAAATTCTCACATAAAATATCATAAAAAATTTAATTTGTTTAAATATTAAAATAAAATTAATATTAAAAAATTATATTATAATAATATTTTATTTAATTTTTAAGCAAATATCTAATTTTGTATGAGGTAAACCTGTATAACTAAATGATGACATTGTAAAAACCAATAATTGTTATCGATCAGGGAGATTGAGATATCAAATCGTGGCCCCCCGCTACATGTATATGTGTGTACATAAATACAAAAAAATTAGCCATGTTGGCCGTCCCCCACCATTACTTATAAATGCTACTATATAATTGATTGAGAGAATTTAGAGCTCAATCACTTTATTTTTGTCATGTATCCCACTAACTTCTCTACAGATACAAGTCGATGAGCTATCTCAAGTTATGGCCTTCCACTATTGGCATGTTCGTCATCATTATCACTAAATCATAATATATAGTAACTTCTCAAAATAAATTAAATATTAATATACACAGATCAAGAAAAGAAATGAAAAATCAATGCTAAGGACGTCGCGTATCTTTTGTTTTTTCAAGCCTGTTGCCCAGATGACTAATACAAGAGGGGGGTGAATTGAGTTGTATTAAAAAAAGTAATAATTATAAATCAAATATATAATATAAAATATAAACAAAATATGAAATAACAATAAATATAAAGAGTAAGGGTAAGAGAGAAGCAAACTCAGCATGTTAACAAGGTTCGGCCCCACTGCCTACGTCCTCGCATCAAGCTACCCATTGAGGATTCTCAAATTCACTATTCAACCTCCTTCAGGTGGAGATAGAAACCTATTACACATTTGAACAACACCGCTACAAAGGATCCGTGTAGAACACCCTCTACACTTGCAATCACCTTACACTTGGTGATTCAACTATTCCCCGTGTAGAATATTTTCTACACGCACAAGGGTTATACACACCTTTTTTCTGATACAAAAGCTGATAGTGGGTAGGTTATCAGAAAACACTCCTCAATGAGTGAAATAAGAACAATACAGCGCAAACTATATCTCTCAAAATGAACAAGGATTAAGGCTCAATGCTTAGAGAAGAGAGAATGAAAGCTTTGAATGAATGTTGTATGCTCTTGGTGTTGTGAATGTGAAGCTCTCAAATGATCTATTTATAGGCATATGAGACTTCATATTCAAATTTAAAAAAATTCACATGTCAAAGACAACATCATTCACTTTTTCAAAAAATTCAAATAAAATGTTCTTCTTTTTCAATTGTCAAAGACAACATCATTCACTTTTTCAAAAAAATCAAACCTAATCTTTTACTTTTGACATATGACAAAATGAGCACACTTTTCCTTTTCAAAAAATTTAAACCTAATCTTTTACTTTTTGCATATGACAAAATGAGCACACTTTACTTTTCAAATTTTTCAAACAAAATCATCTACCTTTTGTATAAGTCTAAAAAATCATCAATTACTTTTGAAAATATTCAAATAAAATATGCACATGTGAAAGATGACAATCAATCATCTTTAATATTTTCAAAGTTCAACCCTTTAAGCAAGGTATGCGCATGCAAAAGATGACAATCAATCATCTTTCAAAATTTTCAAATTTAATTTTCAAAAATATTCATGCACATGTGGAAAATGTATTTTAATGCTTTATGATAAAATATTAATTTTGAACATTAATCCTAATTTCGAATTTTGAAGAGATTTACAACATTACTTTATAATTTTAATGTGAACTTGTTCCCTTTTTGCTCATGCTTGTTTCCTTGATGTGCTTGACTCTATTGTGTAGACAACTTGAGCTTGAGACTTCTTTATTCTTTGAATTCATTTGTTATCATCAAAATCCATGTGTAAATATATAATTACACAAAACTTGAAATCATGGATTCAACAAAGTCTTTTATTAATACTTCACGGTAGGGTTATACAAGAAGTGTAAAATTGATCGGGACCAACTCAGACCAGCCACTGGAGCACGGAACCGGCCAAAACCAGTTTAGAACCAGTCGGTCTACAATAGAATTAAGAAACCATTATAGAACTAGTCGGCTAGTAGTAGAATTAAGTCAAAACCAACGTCAACCGGTCCAGCCTTAAGTGAAACGGTGTCGCTTTAAATGTATTGAGTAGAACAAAAATTAAGAATGTTGTTGTCGTTTCAATTTAGGTTTAATCTCCCATTCTCTCTCTCTCTCTCTCTCTCTCTCTCTCTCTCTCTCACACACACACACACACATCGCACGGTTGCGATTCGCACAGGAAGCCATCTCTCTCTCATCACAATTCACATCTCTGATTCTCTATATCTTAGTTTTCAACCACTCGCGACGTCAATGGGACACTGAAGACTGACCTGTATCATGTTGAAACTGACATCGCCGATTTCCTCCTCCTCCTTGATCGGCCAGTTCTATCTTTATTTATTGAATATCAGTTGGGTTTTAGTTTTTTCCAAAAACTAGATTGAATAAATCGGTTTTCACCCCTACTTAATGGGATTTAAAAATGCGTGGCGCTATGTACAGTTTAATGTCTTGGACTCCAGTCCAAATTTAGGAATAGACAAAAAGGCCCTCACTTTATCATTGACTTGACCTAAACACCCCTAAATCAAGAAGTATACCAAAATCTGAAAGAGCATTTCAGTGTCCCGCTCCCTCTTTGTGCCGTGCATCTACTCCTCACCTCCACCACCATCGACGACTCCTCGGGACCTCAGGCGTACAAAGGTACATGAAATAACCTATAGAAGCATCATTTTAAAGTTTAGGAATAAGTTGATTGGCTCCAATGTTGCAATTCTTGTCATCGATCTTGAATTTTACCGTTCTGTAAGGGTAACAGCACAAACAACATGCATGAAATTTCAATGGCCTTGATCCCTCTTTCTATATCAATGTCTTCGAAATTTCATTCTAATTAGCCCACTCACAGCTCATATCAATACGAATGAAACATCATAACCCATATGGAATCGCAACCTGGGCCGACTGGGTACTCGAGGAAGGGGGTCCTCTCTTGAGGAAGGAGACGGTGACGTGATATCTTCTGGTACTCGATTCGCCATCAATATATCTTTTGAAATTTTCAGATACTTCAATCCTGAGATTTTCTTTGGACAACACTTTATTCACAGAAGACACGTGACCTCGACTCAAGCTTGTGTTGGGTTTGTGACCAATTATTTCTTTTTCATCACCATAGCATTGTAGAATTGGCTTATCCAAGAAATCAATGTCATCGTCATTAGATCCCAAGCTTCTTCCTCCAAATAATTGGTATAATCGTCATCCGCAATTGAAGCTACGCTCTCATCGACTTCCTCGTCAAGGCAAGGAGCAACCAAGCTATGCATGGTCTGCAAGCAAGATTGGAACTTGAGAGGAGGCAAAATATTGACAGGCACGAAAGAATCGCCATCGTAGCTGTACACTAGTGGAGTTTTTTGAAATGGGTCAAGAGCAATTTTCTCAAATTGGTTGTGTTTGACCACGAGAAATTTTCATCTCAAACATAAAATTCTCATCTCATTATTATAATTTTTTATAATTTTCATATAAATTATAATAAACAATTTAATTTTTTCTTAATTTTTTAAATTTTAATACAATAATAATATTAAAATATAATATTTTAATATTTAATTTTAAAATTTAAAATTTTCATTTAAAAAATCTTATTGACCAAACAGAGGAGATTGAAAGGGTGGAGGCTCTTCCACTTGTAAATCTGATCCCTGCAGGTTAATGAAACAAACCTTCAGGAAACCCACTTTCTAATGAATGATGAATACAAAAATTAGAAAAAATAATAATTGGAAATGGAAACGGTATCGCCAACTTCCTAATTAAAAAGCGAAAAAATGAGTTAAGAGCCTTTGTCGGTTCTTGGGCTTGTGTTTAATTTCTCTCGATGAGACGCCACGTTTCATCTGCAAATGAAACGCTCTGGGCCTGCGTTGCAGTCCACATATGTGGATTGCAAGAAGAATTATTTTTTAAGAATTTAGAAGTAGAGAATCGGCTAATCATAATAAAACCAATAAAACCTAAACGAAAGGGAAGTAAGAGAAGTTAATGCATATTATTTATATATATAAGCACTTAAGCTTAACATATGGGAATTTGAGAACTTTTTCGAGTCTATATTTATTTTTACAAAAATTTTATATATAATTAATTGTTACATTATTTTTTTTAATATAAAATAACTATTTTAACTAATCATAGAAGTATAGTGCATAAAAATTATATAAAAATAATTATATAATTGTATATACCAAAAACCCTTATTTTTATAGAGTCCTCCATGGTATCAGTAGAAGTCTAGTATTTCACATACAATTCATTTTCCTTTTTTAATCAACGGGACAAAATTCAAGGGGGGGCAAAAATATCTTAGGGACACTTCTGCCTAATAAGACTATAGATTAAAGGCTCCCCAATTAATGACAACCACGTGGGGAAATTTTGTAGGGAAAAGCATTAACTCCCTAACAATTATAGAGCTTTTCATTAATAGCAAAAGGAAATAAACAAAACAAGACAAAACTCAAATCTCCGGCGATACCATACCGGGCGCCCTCGACAAAGATTAGTGGATTCTTTGGAGGCTGACTGACCCGCGAGTAGTAAGTTCCGGTGTGGGACCCCCATTGCCCAACCCATACCAACGAAGCTTAGTGGGGTCCTTTTTTTTTTTTTTACCGTCGAGGACAACAATAATATCATAAGTACCATGTGCCACTTAATCCCATTTTAGCGGTAGGAGAATACACTTTCTTAAAAATCAAATTTAGAATCGTGAAGGTTGTGTTCCACACACTGGATTTAATATTGACAATGTTATTTTCATTTAAATTTATTGATGTAGCATATTTTTAAGTGAGTGTCAAAACAATATGTGCGATTGAAGATAACAAAAATTAGATTTAAAAGAATATTTACCTTAAATTATTGGTTCGTTTGGATTTAGATATGAGATAAAATAGTTTTAGATAAAAATTAAATAAAATATTATTTTTTAAAATTATTATTATTTTAAAAAATTAAATTATTTATTATATTTTATTTAAAAATTTAAAAAAATTATAATAATAAGACGAAATAAAACTAAACAAACTCTGAAGAAACCGTTCTAATTATTTTAAGTTCATAATCTCTTACCGTAGTCCCGGGTCACGAGCCTCTACATTTGTTAAGCCTGCCTGGGTATCTGTCTTTTGTATTTTTTTGGACTTGGGCCATAAGTCTAGGCGTATATCCTCGGTGAGCTGGTCTTCGTCTCGGGCCACAGATAGTCTTCAACTGAGCACCACCATAAAGGCCTAATGGCCTATGAGGAGTTTGTAACATCCAACAGGCGATATTGTGCAGAGGCAGCGCGCGCAAAACGAAGCTCAAAAACCATGGCGGGATGTGACCCTCAGAAGCAGCCACTAAGCGTATTCCGCGACTGAAAATCGCAAGGAGGTACTCCATACCCTGTCCTTGCATCTTCATTTTCTCTTCATCCCTCTAGTTACCGAGAAAATGATGGTAAAAGAAACAAAGAAAATCAATTCAGCATCGCAAGCAAAGTTGCTCTGGTATTCAAAAATACAAAAATCTCATCGAGAACAAAGAAATAGCAGACAGTAAAAGTAGACGCATTCAGTTGATATGAGTTCTTTTCTCAGTAAACAATAGGATTCTGAGAAGCGAAAGTTTGATTTGCTCTATCTTCCTCCATTTTCCCACCAACCAAACAGATACTCTAGTTTTTTATTATTATTACCTTTTCACTCTCTTAAGAGTCTTTAGATTGTTGAAAATAGCCGCTAAGTGTGAATGCAGAGATTAAGAGGTTGCAATGCACATGCACCGTCCACCGTCCTATAGCACTGTCCACCGTCCTTTATGTTGAAGTTTTAAGTATAGCTGCTCCAATTCACCATTAGTTATTCATTAAGCCTAATGTTCAGTAGAGCTTCTTCTATAAAAGGAGAGCTCATATGTGTAAATTAGGTACTATTTGACCATTGAAATTTTTCATTTCAAATATAAAATTCTCATCTCATCATTACAATTTTCTCAAATCCTCGTACAAAATATAATAAATAATTCAACTTTTTCAAATTCTAAAATAATAATAATATTAAAGTATTATATTTTAATATTTAATTTTAAAATTCAAAATTCTCATTTGAGAATTCTCAATAGTCAAGCAAAACCCTAGTGGACAAATACAAAGAAATAGAGGACGTGAGAGAGGAATTGCTGAGTGTCTGTAATCTCATACAAACTTAATAAATTTTGACTCCAATGAATATAGATAACTTGTCGAACTATTTAAATATTATTTCTTTATCGTCTTGCGTAATTCTTGGACAGACTTGAAACGCAACATAGATTACCAAATAATCTCTGTCAGTAGATATTTTGAAACAGGTAGAGAGAGGAGTTATTGCTTTAAAGAAGCGAATCGAAAAGCTTCGCTCCTACCTCGACGCAGCAAATGCGCTCGAAACTTCAAGCATGCATAGGAAACCGCTGAGCAAGAGCTTAGAGGACACGAAGTTGAAGATTCTTGCAACGATTGTTTGATTCAAATCTTAGAGGTTTTTTAAGTTTGGATTTCTTATAAATGTCTGCTTGAATTTCTGCTCGATTCGATCTAGTTTAGGTGGGATCATTTCCTATATAATAATTATTTTTACCTTCTTTCGGGCTAGAGTTTCTCCAATTCAGGACGAGATATCTACCGCTGGATCTGATGTAGAAGATCTTAAGGTACTGAAAAGTGACACGACTGCCCATTTTGTGTAAAATCAAACCACTTTTTGGAATTGCTTTTTTATGTTTTAAATCATCAACAATAAACTTTGTCAATTTTCATAAACATTTCAATGAATCCCAATCTTCATACACTTGTTTTGCTAGATAATTCCTCACTACATTTGTACAATTGCAGTACTAGACTTCTCATTAATCAGACCTAATTTCCATTGCAAACAAATAAGACTCGCAGAAAACAGAGAATTTGGTACGGGAAAGAAGGCTGCAAGACAATAAATAGCACATCAAGCCAGCCTGCAGCCACACAGGCCAGCTGTATCCATTCTCATCTATTTGATCTATAGTTGTGCATTTGTACTGATGATGCCTCTACATCCTTTACAAACAATAGGAATGTGGATCTGGCCACTTCATCATCTGTCGCTTGGGCCCTGCAGAGATGATGATAATGTTGAAGACAATGACAAGGTAACCGTTTTTCTTACTTTTACATGATTCAGTTTTACCAGAATGCCGGTACAAAAGTAAGATGGAAAACTATTTTTGGACTAGCAGGTAGAACTTACAGTTTGTTTGGGAGGCCTTATGGTGGGAAAAATGGTGTGCATTGCAACAACTCTTGTACTGGTAGACTTAACGGCTTTACCTGTGTAGAGAATAGTGCCGAGACAGGCCGATGATCGGAGAACTTGCTTTCACTACGAAAATAGGATAGTTGCTTTATTCCTCTCCCATACCATAGAATTCTATCGCACCTGCCATTACACGATATCCTCTCACGCATTGTTCTTGTAAATTTATTTTGGGACAAATAGCAAAAATTTTGAGAGTGGGAGAATGGAAATTCAGTTCAAAACTATCCTTGCAACCTAGGTTAGATGACCCATTGATTTAGGACCAAATACTAACACATCCAAGCTTGGTGGTGGTCCCGTGGTGGGGTTGCCTAATACAGTTCAAAAGTTAAGTGAGAACAATGATTGATGGTTATACCATGCTGGAGTTCTTTGCTTTTCTCCAGATCTGCTTGGAAGGCCACCTGAGTAACAGTTAAAATTGTGGGAAGAATACTTGTACGTGGGCGCAAAATCAATGCTACCCTCTTTCCAACCTTGAAATACTCTTCCATCTCTTTGTTCCCTTCGGAGCTGATCAAACTCGTGCAATGCTCTCCAGTCTTGCTTCTTTATAAGCTGCCTGGCAAAACTGTCCTCCAAGCATAGCCTATAGTTGAGATCCCCGAGCCAGAGTATCCGGCTATTCAACAAACACAATAGATAGAGTCTTGGTTATGAACATGGCATATAATCGGGGTTTTTGTGACAAAAACTACTCTTGTCAACAATGTTGATCCTAATATATATTGAAAGTCATAGTATAATTTTAACTTCTAAGCTCAAATAACCAAGAACCAACATTGCATTATTAAGAAAAAACTATGTAGGCGCTTAGGAAAAAATGTTATATGCGCAAAAGTTGATTTTTTTTTGGTTTTGTATTCTGTTTGTTTGGAGTATACTTACTCATGTCCTAAGATGGTGAGAGGGGGAGAACTCATGTCGTTTTGTGGGGATCGAGTGAAAGAAGTTCGCCTGAAAATCTCTGAGACTTGGTAATTCCTTCGAACTTCATCACCTTTTTTCTCACCGGAAGCCAAGTGGGCAACAATGAAGCAAAAGCTAGTTCCTTCGATAGACATGCTTACAGAAACCGCACCTTTGTTTCCCAAACAACCCATGATGCCACAAGCAACCGAACAAACTTTCACATTTGAAATGCAATACTTCTTGAGCAATTCACTTTTCATCCACACACTTACAAAGACTCCGACCATCTTCTTGCTTGCTATTAGCTTGTACTGGTCACCGCTCCCGTTCAGCCTGTCGTGTTGATTCCTTGGTCTCTCTCTCAATGGATTCCCATTAAGGTTGCTAACACTCTTCTTTCTTCTCGAATCGGGATTTCCTGCATAGTGATAACTGTTACTCGAGATTATATTCAACATCGGCACCAACCAAGGGCATCCGTATTTGTTATTGAGGGTTTTTCCGATAAGCATGTTCCAATTTGTCGCTTCCGTTGGATCTTCTGCTCCTATTACATGTCGGGCCTTTAAAGGTACGATCTCTTGAAATCTGAAATGGGAAAATTTTTTGGCTATAAAATCTTTCTTCTGGTTTTTAACGCAGGATTAAAGAGGTAAAAGGACATGAAGGCAGCCCACAATCATTACCTACCCAAGAACATACATGTCGGCAGCATCTTTGAGATTCAACCACTCTTCCAAATCTACAGCTAGACTCCCTATAGGAGATCTTCCAGCAACATTCCAAGTACCCACAAAGATCCTGGAGTATGTGGAAACAGAAAACAAGTTGTCATTAATTTCTTGGTTTATTTCTTTCCACCAAGAGACGACGAAACCTGATCACCTTAATTCATCGATCGAAACGTATGGAGCCATCTCCTTTGACCGAAAGAGAACACTATCCAGGTAATCATCACCCTCATCCTCGCCTCCATCTGTACTAATAATTGAATGCTTGAAATATAGAACACAATAGAACACCATGAAAAGGAGGAAACAAAGTGAAAGGAGAAAAAAGATTTAACCTGAAACTTCCCTCAAATGAAACGGGCCATCTCTCTTGTGCTTCCTCTTAAACCATTTGCCAAGCCTAAGAACTTTCGGCTTCTGGGTCTCAATATCCATAGCTCAGAAAACAACCTAGCCCATGCATGGCAGAATCAAATGAAGATGGAGGGAGTGCGACTCGCACTTTCCTCGGATGGCCGCTGGATTTGGGTATAGGATATCATTGTGCCAATCGCCCTATATGAGAGGAAGAAAAAGGAGACAAGCCTCAGAAGTTATACTTACACCGATAACCCCGAGACTGGAGAGCACCCCAATAATGTCAGGTCAATGGTGTTATATGGAACAAGCTTCTCTCGTAGTGCTGCTATTCGATGGTTGGTTCAGAAGGAAACAACCACTTAGGCCTCACAAAGTTCTTTTCATTTGCCAGATAATTAGACTTGATAGGTGGTGCTGGTCACGTATGTGTCCTGGAATCTTACGTTATAAGATTATTTCGTGTCAAAGTCAAACAACCTAGCATTGACATAGGGTGCCCTTGGTATGTAACGAGGTATTAACATCTAATTATCATAAATTCAGGACTCTTATTCCTTAAAAAAAACCTGTAATATTTCATCTCATCATAATTTTTTTAAATTTTTATATAAAATATAATAAATAATTTAATTTTTTAAATTTTAAATTAATAATAATCTTAAAAAATAATATTCTAAAAATATTTTATTCAACTTTTATCTTTCATCTAAAATTATTTCATCTCTAAATCTAAACCAGCCTTAAGATAATCTGGATTTAGAGAACATTTAGGGTCTAAAGATCAGTAATTTCTTGCATGCTACAAAGGACATTATTATTATCATCATTATTATAACTTGTTTAGGTTGGCTGGAGTTCTAATGGTATGGCCACGAAGTACAACTCAAGAATCAATTATTTATTTATTTATTGTCGCTTGGTACGCCTACGCATATACAAATCTATGGGTCGCTTAGATTTTACTCAATCGTGATTGGATTGATTGGTCAACTTTAGCGTTTAAGGCAGGATTCTTTGATATATTTTTGCGACTGAAATTCATCAATGTATATCATATTTCTTGAAAACACAGTAACAAGTAACAACCTTATTTCAATTTTAATGCATCAAACATGTGGGCCAAAAGCAAATCAAATTACAAGTGAGATGTAATTATTTAAACCACATGTTAGTAATTCAAATTCAACCGAATAACATAGCAATAAAATGTAATTTTCCCAAATTTTATACTCTTTCGCTGGAAGAAAAGGTCACCATACACTTGCACCAAAAAACAAAAAATGGGGTCACTTTGGTTATCCTGTGACTGTCTGGTAATCAGTCTAATAGGGAGTACATATCAACTGGCCCATAACATTCATGAATTAACGGTGCCTGCCAGTTGTATTATTGAATTTTTTATATTCTCAAAATTTTCATTATTTTGGAAAGCGGGTCTACATGATTTGAGATGCTTTTTGTCACTTGTTGCATAGATATCCAGTTCTCGGAAACAATTGCATTTGCTACCCAAAAAAAAAAAAAAAGGTTGGAACTTGCCATTATTCTCTTCTTGGTTAGTTTCTATTATAAAGTTCATAAGTTCTCAATCCTAAATGTGTTCCATCCAACCATCCTTTAATTGGGAAGGAGTGCCTGGCTCGAGTTTCTTCTTAATGCATATTGTCACATGGCGCCTGCCCAAAACTCGGACACATTATGTGTAGCTTTCAGAGCAAGAGACATTCTAAAATAAGTGGGTGCATTTGAAATTTACAGTTATCTTTCAACGTCGACCCTTATATGAACGGCTCCAGCTCCCTTGGTTCTTAGCTTCTTTGGGACCACTGATTCACATGAAATCTGAATTCTCCAACTAGCTCTCGCTGAAAATGCATCACATGACTGAAAGCAACTCTGTTATCGATTTCCACAGCAAAATCGTGAGATGATCTGAATGCAAAGTGCAAGTAATCGACTAAATTACCCATTTAGATGGAAAGGAGAATATATTAAAAAAAGGAGCAAAACTAACTTAAAGCTGGTTATACCAAAAAATAAAAAATAAAAAACAAGAATTCAAGTTAAGCATGGACATCCAACGGCGTAAAATCTCTCCTGTCGACAAAAATTGGTGTCTAAAGACTCCAAACTATAAACATTAATGCCGAATCTCTCCCTCTCTCTCTCTCCCTCTCTCTGCGTGCAACCAGCAGAAAACTATCAGATTCCTTCACAAAAAGCATTTTCTTGAGAACCTCAATTATCTCCCAAATTAAGGTTATGTTTCTTGAATGACCAATGATATCCAACTTTACACTAGTTGGAATTTGGATGTAAGAAACGGTTGCCTTTACTACCGCCATCTTTTTCCGGACAAAGAAATTAGCTGCACAAAAGGGGAAACATAAATACAATATTAGACAAGCTTGATCATCTATGAACATAAAACTAGAGAAGCATGAAATTCTGCACTGGGAGAGCCAGAAAAAGCCAAGAGAAACCAGCTTCGTACATAAGAATATTTTCATAATCTACCGCAATGAAAGAAACCATATAGTTCATTTCTTATGAACTTGTAATCCCAAGTAACTGAAGTCAACTATGATTGCTTAGTGAACCACACCTGCTTCCCATTATTAATTAGGCCAAGCGTTCTCATGCATAGTGACCTTATCTCTGTGAGTGTGATTCATATGTATTCACTGGTCAGAATTTACTGAGCAGGCCACAAATTATTCACTTGAGACCCGATAGATTATCTTAGGCTTCAACACAATCAAGTGAGTAATAGGAAGAGGAAGAAAACCAACCTGACGAGCAACCTGAGCTAGTCGACGACTGTCTCTAGATGAGTCATTGATTAAGTTAGAGTTTTGTAGTTTTTGGGTATCACTTTGGTTCTCTCCCAACCTCCTCTTAGTGGTGCTGCTTTCAAGAGAAATATCTTCCTCAGGTTTGCTCAAGAATTCCTTCTTGCGTTTCCTCTGAAAGGTGTACCTGAGAAGCCTGTTGCAGGCTGCTTGACTAGGAGAACCATTGCTTTCTTCAGATGCTTCAGCATCTTTCAAATTAGCGTTCATCAGTGATTTGTTGACCATCCCAAGGTTCAACTCTGAGCTTGGGTTCATCAATTTCTCTGCAGCACTACCTTCATGTTCTACCAAGGCAGACTCATCTCCCAACTCCATGTCCTTCTGCCCTACATTCTTGACAACTCCGGATTCATTACTTGCCTTAATATGCACAGTAATATTAGCAGAGCCTGATCTAGGATCTACATCACGTGTGATTAACGTCAATCCTGGATCCAAACGGGTCAATGGCTTTATCTTTGATTCAGTTTCATTTATTTTCAACCCCTCGTCGCCAGTTTTGACATTTCCATTCGTTGAATATGAAGATGTTCTGCAGTGGGGGAGAACATAAGATAGCTGACAATGTTTGTTAAGCTGATCAGAAGGAGACCTGACTGACGCAGTGGCATCCCTAATTTTCATCTCCTCTTTTCCTTTCCCTTGGCAAACTTCCCCTTTTTCTGTGTTGATAGACAGAAGAGTACAGGAGCTCTCAGCAGATTTAACATTCCTGTTGACTGAATACGCATTACAACATGAAAGAAATGAAGATGGTTGACAAAGTTTCATGACCTGAACAGGACTGGGACCAGACATCCATGAAGTAGCTTTGGCTTTCCCAAATCGTATCTTTCTTCTTTGTGATGTGCTGATCTTAATTCGGTTATTTACTTCTTCACCAATTGAGGAATTCACCATTTCTGTGTCGCTTGTCATAGTAGAGGGTTCAAGACATTTTACTTCATCCTTCTCACTCACTTTAGAGATCAACTCATTCTTTTTTAGAGAATGTCGATCAATTTCATCTCTAGAAGGAGGCACTTCTCCATCCAGGAAGTCTCTTTCAAATGCACAAACTCTCTGTGTAAGTCCTTTTCTATACAGCTCAGGTTCCTCAATTTTCATGATTATGGAGGCAAAATCAGATTTATTGGCGTAATAATTATCCAACACTTGTTCAGTTTCTTTTGTTGTATTACAGCACTCCTCAACTGAAATTCTCTCATTCAATGGTGCATTCTTCATGTCAGAAATTGTCATGGTTTCAAATCCTGCGTTTAAAAGATTGGGTCTGATGGACTCAGATGCTGCACTTTCATGAGAAGGTGCCTTTTTTATTTGTCCATTTAAAGGTTGCGCTTGGTTACTTTTCACCTTCTCCAATGCACCCCATACCTGTTTCAAATCTGTCCTAAGACCTGCTATCACATCCTCAGCCTCATTGAGCTGTGCTTCAAGCTCTTCTATCCTTCCCTGCTGGATTAAGGATGCCATTTCCGCTTCAGTTGTCTGTAAAGTAAAACCTGGTCAATTCTATACCAACCACTCACAACAAGAGAAATGTAATTCCACAAGAGTTGGGTAGATTGAAAAGGTCCACAAAAGCAACAAACATTGAAAAAAAGGCAGTTATCAGACCAAATTGAACAATTTTGAGCAAAACACAATGAACTCTTGTTTCTAAAGTCGCTATATAGGCCTCAAAGACGTAGATTGGACGTGGATCAACTAGCAAAACTAGTTGGTTCAAATCTACAAAGATCAGACCGCTAAGCACCCAGTCGTTAAACCATCAAATTACGTCACACATAGATTTCAATTTGTCTTCAATCATGACTTATCCTAATAGAACCTGAAAAGCAGGGAAGGGACCAGGTACAACAGCATCCCTGCTGCATTCCTGTCACCAAAATTTAATGTTGGCATCTCAGAGGTTTAAGTGAATAAAATTGGAAGTATATTACATAAAAATATATATATATATATATATATATGCACCCAAGATTGGAAACCAGTATCAGAGGGAACCAATCTTGTCAGGTTCTTTCATACAATTATATTTTGAGGCAATCTGTAGGCTCGCGTCTCTATTGGCATTATTTGCATTTGCTTGAAGAAAAAGAAAGTATATGAAGTGAAGATTTAAGAATCTATTAATGGTTAAAAAATTTTAAGGCATAAGATGATAGGTTACAGACTAAAATACAAAAGGACCAATACTAACGCTCACGAGGTGAAGCAGAGATAAACTCCAAGAGGAATCACATGTTTTGTATACGTATTATGTATACATATATTCGAATTTGAGTCTATTGTTAACGAAATTATGAGTTTTGCGTCTAGCCACTTGGGAGATAACCCAAACAGAGGCTTTGTAGAAATTGAAAAGATACTGAACGCTGAAGATGATAAAGATTGCATTTCTAGCTAGGTTTCGCTTCTCCCCAGCCAGGGTATGGTTTGGTTAGCATTTGGGGACTGCAAACAGATTTTCCCGAGGAATTTATGCCGGAATCAATGAGCTACTCAATTGTAATTATACACTAAAATTACAATTGAAAAGGGAAGAAACTCAAAATTAACGGTATCGAGCACATTGAGGTTTACGTAACCAAGCACCTTGGAGTCGAACGTTTGCTTCAAGCGGACGAGCATTCGGAGCGCCTCGTCCTTGGTGGCACGCAAATCCTGCTGAAAGCGGAGAGCTTTCCGCTCCGACGCCATTACACGCGTTGCGGCCTCCTTTGCCGTGTTCAGGATTATCTCCGCGTACGCCTTCTTCAGCGAGAGCATTTTCTGCACACGCCAAAAATAAAAAATAAAAAACAAACAAACAAACGAAAAATTAACTTCTTTGAAACGAGAAATCAAAAATACATAAATAGGAAATAATAGGCCAGCGGTAGTAGTTGAGGTTGAAGCTTTTGGTACTTAGGTAGGCGGTGGTTACCTGGGCATCGTCTTCCATGAATCTAGAGAGCAGGCGTTATTTTGAGGACACAAAAGCACTGGATTTTTGAACTTGAATTTCCCTCTTTTATCCACTGCTACCTGTATCTGTTTTTTAGCTGAAAGTGATTCATTTTTTCCTTATCTCATTCCGATTGTAAATTACGAGATTGTCAGTTAGCTTTGTTCGGCTGGAGGTTTTGACTTTTCCATCGGGGATTTGTGCTGGGAGTTTACTCAGTTTAGTTGGGGACCTGGGGTTTCTCTGGGGAAGGGCGGTTAGGCGTTTTGCTGATTTACCATTAGCGAAACGGGATTTCTTTCGCCTTGTTGTAAAACACTATTCAGGGGCGCGCAGAAAACTGAGAAAAAGAGAGGCGAGGTGGGCCCACCAACTCGAGAACTTCTCGTGGGTCGCTGTACGTGTGGGGCCGCTCTTTGTGATGCGCGGGGTCAACAACACAACATGTTTTTAGAATTTTTCGAATTTGAATCGACAACCTTTACCTTGGCTTTCCGTTTCGTGCGTGCCAAGTTTCCTCTATGCTTTTGGAGGTACAGTAAACACTGTACGATGGTAAGAAAAAAAAAATTGAATAAAATCAACTGAATCGAATGGGTCCGATTCAATATCAGGTTTTGATTTCCGAATAATCTATTTAGTTTTTATGATTTCAAAATTGAATTGGAATATCATATATTTCTAGAATAAAGAAATGCGATCTCATATGTTAATAAATATAGAAACTATAAGACATTTTCATGATTATTATAAAAATTTAATGCATGATATATCTCTAAAAAATAAACATGTATTGACGAAAGAAAAGTACTACAGCTATAAAAATATATTTTGAAAATAAATATACAAATTGATATAATTTTATACGATACGTCATATTTATTTTATAATAAAAATAATTTTATAATTTAACGTACCACATTAAGTCATGTTAATTTGTGAGTTTATTTTTTAGTTCACTTTTATAAAATGACAATGCTAAGGTAGCTACCAAATATGCACACTAGTATAAATGAAGTTTTTTTTTTCTTTAATCATTATTTAAACATCCTTAGCCATTAAAAAATATATAAATTCACTAATAGTCACTTTCAAAAAAATAAAAATATATGAGTGTGCACATTGGTGGGTATATTCACTAATCTACTATTGTTTTCCTTTATACAATCTCTTTGTGATTAAATCATTTTTCTTATTAAATCTTATTCTCCAGCCTCTCATAGTTTCAAGGAAAGAAAAAAAAAAAAAAACCCTATTAAGAGCCAAGACACATTTAAAAAAGATAAGGTTAATATCAAATTAATGTTTAATAAAAAAGACCATTAAATAATACGCGTCACCATCAATTGTCTAGCCATTAAATTATTTGTGACCTTTAAAATACATTTTTTTTCCTTAGTCATTCACATTCACTTCAATAAAATAGTCAATTACATGCCATTTCCTTCCATACAACATAATCAATATCAGTGGGTGCCTCTTCCATCCATATGGCTTCCTCTATCATCTGTAAAGCCTTCCTTGATAGGAGATGAACTGCAGCATTTCCTTCACGACATGTAAACACAAGATTCCAATAAGATCTCATTAAGAATAAAGATCTAATATCTTCCACAATTCCCCCCCGACCGTGAACACTCATTCTTGCAAGTTAGGGTTTTGGGTACGTTTTAGGATGTGGCAATAGCTTGTAAATTACTTATACAAGCAAAAAACGATAAGTTTACATCCAAACTGATCGAGAGCTTAATGAAGTTGGTGGGCAGTTAAATTAGGCTAAAATTTCTCAACTTTCCATAATATTCAGTTAGGTACGAGTGTTGGACACTTTGACCGCACCAACCGCCCGTGTCATGCCTAAAATCTACATGTTAACTTTCGGACAACCTTATCTTTGACCACTCTCCAAAATTTAAACAAATTTCAGGCTCAGCCTTAATGATGACATAGATTTTCTATCCGAATAATTCTATCTTGATTTCATATTATCTTAGCATGTTAGTATTATATGCTATTTTTAGAGTAATATTATCATTCATTTTAGATTTTATCAACTTTTATTATATCGATTATGTGGCACATCTGTCAAAGGCATGTGGCCTGATTGACATAACCTACAGCTTTTAAAATTGAGATCTAGATTTCGAAACTCCGCTCCTCTCAAATATATCAAAATAAAAAAGTGTTATGAAAGTGAAATTGAATGCATTATTATAAAATTATAAAGATGAGTGCTATAATCATATAAAAGTAAATTTATAAATTAATGTGATTTGACGTAATATGTGTGTATATATATATTAAATTAATGGCACTTACAAATCTAGAAATTCATCGCAGGAAGACGTACAGTAAAGACCTTTCCTACTCCATTCCCAATTAATCAAAAAAGGAAAAATATAGTTACAAGCATAATTGTGCATTAATCTATACATCAATATGATGTGATTGATCAAAAAGTAAATTTTATTAAAAATAGTATTAATTTAAATTTTAAATATGAATAAATTAATATTAATACAAGATTAGTGTGTAACTGTATTTATATACGATAAACTCGTTAAGAAAATAGCAGTGGCAATATACTGTACGTGACTTGGGAAGATCCAAAGCCCAACTCTCTCATTGGCCGTCTAGAAAAGAAAATTCCTCAATGGGAATAAACATCAATCCCAAGAGTATACTTTTTAGTGGAGCGTCCGACGAGTCATTCTTTGGTCAAAAAACTCCTCAAAGAAGCTGTGATCATCAAACACACACTCACCCATTGAAAAAAACAATCCATCAACCACATGAACATACTGAATCCTGAATTGATTTCTATGCCATTAATTTGTATGGTATTTCGTCTCCCACCACGCAATTTCAATGGCCCTGATCTCACCTCCACACCACTACCAACAGTTATACGCGTAATCTCCATCGCCTCCTCCTCCTTCTGTTTTTTTCGATTAGTTTCATGAGTTGTTTCCAATATATATTAGAAACGGAATACTGAAGAATTGGGTACCGGTTTCATTTTCAGCATGAGAGGACAAACCGATGGCAAAAAGTTTCTGGTTATATTTAACTTTGTTATCGTGCCGATCGCGTTGTTTCTCGCGTTTTCTGCTTCTTCGGCGGAGGTGGTACTGCATGACGACTTCAAGTGCCTCCAAGGTTTGAAGAACTCACTGCGCGATCCATTGCAGAAGCTCGGCTCGTGGAGCTTCTCCAACACGTCCGCAGGCTTCATATGCAAGTTCGTTGGGGTCTCATGCTGGAACGACCGCGAGAATCGCGTACTCAGCCTCGAACTCCGCGACATGAAGTTGTCGGGCACCGTTCCCGAGTCCTTGAAGTACTGTCGGAGCCTTCAGAATCTGGATCTCTCGGCCAACGACCTGCACGGTACGATACCTAAAGAAACATGTACTTGGTTGTCCTTTTTAGTAACCTTGGATCTATCAAATAACGGTCTTTCCGGTTCGATTCCACCCGAGCTTGCAAATTGTAAGTATCTGAATAGTCTGATGATGTCGGATAACAAGCTCTCAGGCACCATACCTTACGAACTCTCTAGTTTGGGTAGGCTGAACAAGTTTTCCGTGGCGAATAATGATCTTACGGGTAGGGTGCCGTCGCCTTTCGGTCGGTTTGACAAGGCCGGTTTTACTGGGAATGATGGGCTTTGTGGGGGACCTTTAGGGAAGTGTGGGGGGTTGAGCAAGAAGAATTTGGCCATTATCATTGCTGCAGGGGTGTTTGGTGCGGCGGGGTCGTTGTTGCTGGGTTTTGGGGCGTGGTGGTGGTACCATTTGAGGTTGGGTAGGAGGAAGAGAGGGTATGGGCTTGGCAGAGATGATGATTGGGCTGAGAGGTTGAGGGCACACAGACTGGTTCAAGTTACGTTGTTTCAGAAACCGCTTGTCAAGGTTAAGTTGGCGGATTTAATGGCAGCCACCAACAACTTCTGCCCCGAAAATATAATCATTTCAACTAGAACTGGGACTACTTACAAGGCTGTGCTGCCGGATGGATCGGCGCTTGCAATCAAGCGTTTGAGTACTTGTAAGCTTCCGGAGAAGCAGTTTCGTTTGGAGATGAACCGATTAGGACAGCTTAGGCACCCCAATCTGGCACCCCTTTTGGGGTTTTGTGTGGTAGCGGAAGAGAAGCTTTTGGTCTATAAGCATATGTGTAATGGGACTCTGTCTTCTTTGTTGCATGGAAGTGGTGGTGATGCATTGGACTGGTCAGGTAGATTTAGGATTGGTTTGGGAGCGGCTCGGGGTCTGGCCTGGCTGCACCGTGGGTGCCGCCCCCCAATTATGCATCAGAATGTGTGCTCCAGTGTGATCCTTATTGACGAGGACTTTGATGCCAGGATAATGGATTTTGGGTTGGCAAGGCTGATGACTTCTTCTGATTCTAATGAGAGTAGTTTTGTCAATGGGGACTTGGGAGAACTTGGTTATGTGGCTCCAGAATACCCAAGCACATTGGTTGCTTCGCTGAAAGGGGATGCTTATGGATTTGGGGTGGTGCTTCTTGAATTGGTAACTGGACAAAAGCCTCTTGAAGTTAACAGTGTCGAGGAAGGATTTAAGGGCAACTTGGTGAATTGGATGAATCACCTCTCCAGTGCTGGTCGAACGAAAGATGCCATTGATAAGGCCCTGTGTGGAAAGGGTCATGAAGAGGAAATCTTGCAGTTCCTTAAAATTGCATGTAATTGCGTGGTTTCTCGGCCCAAGGACAGGTGGTCCATGTACCAGGCGTATCAATCATTGAAGAATATGTCCAAAGACCATGGTTTCTCCCAACAAGACAATGAATTTCAACTGATACCTGGTAGGCTAGATAATGATCCAGTATAAAAACTTGGAGCAATGATGGGAGAAGCATGGTAAATTTGTTAAGTTTTCTGCATCTAGTGGTAAGGTTTTTCTGGATCTTAATTATGTAAATGGAGTAATCTCCATTATAGCCGGTTTCCCATTTGTCGTTATAGCTATGAAATTCAATAAACTTCTTAAAAACCTCCGGTTTAAAATCTAGTTGTTTGCCCTTTACTGTGTATTCTAATGAGGCTAAAAGCATGCGAGACACCTGGGCTATTCTCCCTTGTTTGTTAGCCTTACTGCTATTAAACATCAGTAAGTCATTGAAGGGATTATTGACCTAAGTCACAACCTTATCATTTAATCTCTCTAAAACATTATTTTTTAGCCAAGATAGATATACTCTTTTATTCCCCACTGGTTTAGTGGTTTTCTTCCCTAACAATGGCTTCCACAAAATCTGTATGTTTTGCTGAACATTATGATGCTATGTTTGTTCATGCTATTTTGGAATGTTTTGAGTAATATTGACAGAGTAACGCATTGGTTGTTAAGTGGCTGTACTCATTAGCCTTTCAACCAATCATTTAGGTATACTGGTGCCCTGAACTTGTAGGATGGAATGTCCTCTTAAATAAACAGAACTGATAAAACCAGACATTCTATCCCAATAGGAGGTGAACTGTATTAAATTTCCCTTTCGTGCCTCAAGTGTCAGAAACCAGATAGTGACTATGACTACTGTGTTGCCCTGCCATTTGGGTTTCTGGATTGATAATCACTGATTTTTCTTGACTGTTGGCGACTTGGTATCTTAGACAGACAAAGTACCTTTAAAATAATCAATGTACCTTTAATGGTGCCAATGCTTTCGATACAACCTGCGACGTCACCATATATTTGCATGCAAAATCATCAGTCAAAAGAAGGAAAAAATAAAAATAAAATAAAATTCCTAGACATCGAAGAATCACTGAACGGTAGGCTGTAGCAAGCTATTTATAAGCTGTTGGGGCCCAAAAATTGAAGAGGAAAGGGCTATAAAAAAAAGAAAAAGAAAGAAACAAATTCGCCTGCAAATTCTTTGACATTGAAAGAATCACTGAACGATAGCAGGCTATTAATAAAGTACTAGAGGTGGGTGCCCGGCATAATAAAATGACCTGCTCATTAAAAAAATCGGAATTAGTATTTGTTCTCTCCATTTCTGGGAAGGAGCAACCTGAGAATGTGTGAGCATCTTGATCCATTTTGAAGTGTTCAAACTTGTTCCAGTACTCATACTGTATTCTTTTCGTTGCAAATGCATTTGTTTCTTAATTTGGGGTTACCTTCAGCAGTCGTTCTATTGTAAACTATCGTGGGTAATGCTTACTCTGTTATTTTCTTCCACTCTTCCTCTTGTTCCCGTTTGAATTGCTAGTTGTAGGGTTAGGGACCACAAAAGTTAATTGTTGTAGATAAAATCTGTGTGTAGGGACCAAAAAAATCGGTAGGCTCTAGTTTACACATGCCTCAACTGCTGAATAAAGATTTGAGACGTTGTGGACAACGGACCTTTCATTTCCTTCACAATTGAAAGAGCTGCCCCCACATGTATTATTGAACAGCAATCCCGCAGGAATTACTGACCGACAATGTTTTTCATCTAGCTTTGAAAATCACTAATCCAATGCTCTTCTTTTAGTTTGTGTCTTTTCTTTGTTTTTCGGCTCGTCTTCCCTGTCTGTCTGTTTGGATTTGTGTCTGAAGTTTCAGCTAGGAAATGCTACTGCTGGAGCAAATTATGTTGCTGTCAGAGCACACGGTGAAAAAATTGCTTGACATCAAGGTCATTGCTTTGACAATACCACTTGCCATTCAAATATAATAAAGGATGCGCCTTGTGATAGCCCCCCTCCCCTCTTCTTCTCTCTATCAAGCTTCGGCGTCGTTGCGAAGAGCCTGCAATCTCTCTCTCTCTCTCTCTCTCTCTCCACATATATATGATTGAGAGAGAAGGGAGGGCTCTTCCTATTTGATCAAGGGGTTAAGATAATCTGTATTTGGAACCGAGTTACCGATAATGGGAGATATATCAATCCTCATTATTTCATATACGCACTGGGTTATACCTTCTACAAACCTAAGAGAACGCCAGATTCGGGGGTAGGGAGGTCCCCTGTGCTAGTAGCTGCATGAAAATGCACAAAGCTAAATAAAGAGAGAGAGAGCTTGCATGGACCCATTTCAATATGTAAAGTTACAAGATGTTAAAACTTTTTATTTTTTTTTTGTTTTATTAGCCTTGTTCTCTCTTTCTTGCTATGTTCTGCCTATAAATAGAACAAAGCCACTTCTTCCGCGCCAAGTTAAAGGGGAAAAAAAAAAAAAAAAACCACCTAATCAGTTGTCCTGCCGTTTTCTATCCTCTGTTCTTTTACTTCGTTTAAGTGGGAGGTCCATATCCATATTGATCATCGTCTTCTCAGTCCCAACATGCTTGTTTTGATTTACTCTTCATTCCCTTCTTTGAACAGCCTGCCAATTTCCTCGAGTGGGAAGTTATAGGAGAAAGAGAGGAACAGATATGGTGTGTGGCCGTAGGGTTTTCAGGGCTCTGATTGGAGCTCTCATATTCGTGGGCGTCATTTGGCTGTCGACGGTTGGAATCATAGCAAACCGTAAAAATAAAACATCGACTACAATGGAAAGGTCAACTGAAATATTCAGGTATTGGAAGCTGATTGGGAGAGAGAAGCATACTGCTCATCGGCATTCCGATCTTAATTACGTGAGCAGGAGAAGAGTGCCCCATGGACCTGATCCCATTCACAACAGGTACTTTTTTTCTCCTCCTTCTTAATCAAATATGCATCATTTACTGCATCAAAAACGTACTCGTGAAGGAACTTGAATGGAGGATGAACGGGTATTGCTTTTCAGCTTCTAAACTAAGGAGGGAGACATCCTTATCAGACAGGGAACAGACCCAAAGAAGAAAATTTATTGTCTGGAAGACTGGAATCAAATGCCATCTTCCTGTTTCACAATTTCTCTAAATTTCAAACATGGTATTCAAGTGCGACAGTACACTTTCTCCACTAAAAAATACTAGTGTCTCTCTGCTTTTTCTTCTACACGTGATGACAATGGCCTAGATTTTTATATTTTCTTTTCTTTTCTCTTTGGGGGTGTGTTGTGTTTTCCTCTTTTATTTAACATCAAGAATCAAAACTGTCCCGGCACTTCCTCGGCCCTTTGGCTTTGGCGACCTAAGCTGTAGCTAAGACGTTAGATAAGAAACCAAAAAACTTGATGAAGTGAGAAATGAATTGCGTGGAAGTTGATGATAGTTTTTAACTCTTTACTAAAAGCTTCTTTGAACAAATCTTTCTCTTATTTTGATGAGAAACAAATAAAGACATCGGGGGAAGATATGGACCACTTCAGTTTGGAGGAAACATTCAAAGAAAACTCTGTTCCTTTCCTTTTTCTCCGAATTTTAATTAATATATTGGAAGTTTATTCCATTAATGGCCCATTAAGCGACCAAACCATCGTGCCCGTAGACGTTTGCTGTTCTATAAGAACTAAGAAGAGAAATGCTGCCCCCGTTTAACTTGGCTCCTCAATACACCCGGTATCATAGTGCTGCATAAATAACTAAATTGTCTTTTGTTTCAAGTTAAAGCTCTCTCTCTCTCTCTCTCTCTCTCTCTCTGAGATGTTAATATCTTCTAATTTATTTGTTTATTCAGGGGAGCAGGGAAGACTAGACGGCCGCCTGGTAGAGCCTAAGGGGAGTGAGAACTGAGAAGCATCAGCAATTGTGAGGTGGCGAATGTGCAGGAGACTGTTAGATTTATGATTTCTCAATTATCAGGCCATCCGAGTTGAAATGTGTTGCCCTGAACACTAATGCAAACTGCTATGATTGGGTGCGAGTGCCTATAAATATTTGGAAAAGTATGTGCAATTCATTCAGTTGCTAATCATTTTGTGCCAGCCTTAAATTTCGGAACTTTTGATCGGTGATTGGTCGAACCGTAACGTTTTCATGGTATTAAAAAACCGAGTTTTCTTTTTAGATTTTATTACAGAAAATGTTATGAATTAGATGCTCTTCACAAATAGCTATACAACTCTGCATAACTGAATGAAACATGAAGCTAAAGAATACAAAAACTTCAGACCAGACCAGGGAAGAACTTAAATTACAGACGTAGATGCCTGAAATGCACCAACCCAATAGCGTCCATTCGAAATTCAACCAAGGCCGTTCTAGGCAGTTGAGAGGCATGAAAATTCCCGCAACTCCTGACTTGGATAAGCAATCTGTAATTTTGTCTAAAAAAACCGAGTTTATATCAGACAAAATACACGGGGAAGCTTGAGAAAGATTGAACTTTTGGAGGTATCCCAACTACTGTTTTCTTGTCCCTACTTTAATGTTTTAGGGAGAGATTCATGGACAGATCTACTTTGTATTGAAAAAAGTGGACCAAATAGCTACCATAAGAAAGAACAACACTACCCCAGAAAGGTTCTTGACTGAGCAGTCCAAATACATGATGAGGTATCGTCTTTGTTGAGCATTTTAGGGAATTTTTATGATATTTTGGTTTTTCCTTGTATCTAGAATTCAATCTACACCCCTTATAAGTATAACTCTTCTTCTATTAAATGTTATATCAAGCAATGGCCAAACAAAAGACTACTAATTGATACCCGAAAGAACAAACATTTCCATCTGATTGAGTATTTTTCTTTTCCTGGCAATTTTTACTCTACAGGATGATTATAGGAGTCTCACCTCACCCCTCCCTATATATTCTAACAGCTTTTTTTTTTTTTTAATATAATAGTCCCTTGCCCAAGAAACGAAAGGAGACACAGACCAACATATTGCAGAACTCAATGAACAGCGTACAATGTGCTGTATTTAACCAAAAAATGCATGCTTTTTAATTGCTTTTGTTGACCCCTGTATGATTAAATGTGCATTTAGAACTAAGAAACGTAATGGGATTTAACCAATGACAGGTAATGATAAACATAGCCCATACATACATATTATATACATGTATATATAATATATGGACATATAGTTCTAGTATAAATAGAAGTTCTCCTAAAGTGAAAAAAAGAAAGAAGCAATATCTGTTCCTTGCTTTTTCTTTTACTTTTTCTTTGCTTCCTTTTCCTGATTTGATTTTGATTGGTTCGAGAAGTTAAGACTAGGTCCAAAGTAACTGGGATTCAAATTTAAGTGCCTTTTTGTTGCATGGGATACAGATTCCGAACTCGGGCAGTTCCTTTTGTTAAATCGTACAATTCAGCAGACCACACAAACTCTCCCACTATCTCTTCAGCCACATCAGCAGAGGAAATTGTGCAGTAACTTTAGTACTCAGAGATATGATCCACATGCCTAATAGAGATCAATCTTGACACCAACATTCGAATCCCACTAATTCATACTGCTGTGTAGACAACTTAACATCTGTCAAATATTGTATATTTGTTAAGTTTAGTCTTTCCTTTCCAGCTTACCTTGTACAATTCTATATATTTGACATCTACTGAATGAATTCTTTGTCTTGATCAAAACCATTTCTCTGCAAATTTTCTTTCACCTTTTATATGTTGAAGATAGGTTTACACATAAATCTTACATAAAGAAGTTTATATACTAACTTAGCTTAAAAAGACTTTATAATTTAATGATCACATTAAATCACGTCATGGTGTGACTTTTTTATATAAAAACTGTGTGTAGATCAGACATTTCTATTGATTGAAAGAACACCATTTTATGACTCCTATGAATATTATGATTGATCAAAATGTGGCCCACTATCCTGTGAAGGAAGGGCTCCACGTTCTCTTATCATTGAATCTAGATAATGTAATCAGTTGGACCCTTCAATTTATCATTTGATTCGTGAACATTGTTATAATCATCCATTGTATGTATATTCAAGGAGGGTGGGGAGAGTCTAAACTAAAAGTGCTTAAAAATAACTCTTAAAATTAAGAAGAAATTTTAGGAACAAAATACGCTCAAGGGATGTCCATCCCCAGCCTTCATCATCTGCATGGATGCATAGTTTCTTTCGAAGGGATTTTATTAATGTTCTTGTAAACTTGTTTATGAGTAAAACAAAAGAACGTGAGAATGAAAACATGCCAAAAAACTGGCAAACGTACACCTATATGAATCGTGAAGCACGAAGTGAACATCTCTTGCTAAGAGGAACCAATGTCGTGATTGACAGGTTGAAAGAAATAATTGAATCTATATCGGAAAGAAAGAGCAACTTAATACAAATAAATCTGCACAGATGATTGCTTAAAAAGAACAAAACCAAAGATCCTCCTGGGCTGTAGGAAAACCCATACAGCAGCCGAAAAGGGCAGAGCAAGAACATCTTTGGACCTTGATTTGAGGCTTGGCAAGAATGATGAGGGAGTCACAAGGACCTGAACAATAACTTTTCGAAAAATAAAAATGGTTTGAAAATCCACTTTTCTAATGTCTCTCACTGCATTTTCTAGCCATCACAATATCCCATTACATGAGCTAATGTCCATTATTGAGGATTAACTACATTGGTAGGTTTTAGCAAACATCTGAATCTGATGTACGTAGATTTTCTTGGACGAGTTAGAAATATAATTCTGATTATTAACATAGGTAGGGTTGACAGCGAACTTCCAACTCGTGGAATCTTTACAATTTTGCTCAACTATATATTTATTATTTCCAGGCTTGAAATATTTTCTCGTGAGGTAGTTTGTGGGCTACAACTCAATATTTGGATCGCCAGAAATTTTATGCCAAATTATACACATTGCCGGAATTACTCATTACCGTGTTGTCTAGATACTGGCTCTCTATATTGTTCAGTCTACTACATCGAGAAACTACCTATTGAAACTATGAATTCTGCTATTATTATTATTATTATTTTCTACTAGTGTAACAGAACCATATTGCAGTATCTAGTAATCAAAAGATCCATCTAAAATATCTGGAAATTCTGCCCGCATCTCACTGTCCTGTTCCAGAATAGCGTCCACAAATGAACTCACAGATGATGAAGCTTCTGACCTGTTGTTTGTTTGATCTCCACTTGTGGATCCAAAATCAAATGTCCCAAAATCACCCTCATGTCCAATTCGATATAGGCCATTATAATTTCCAGTAGCAAGGTTTAACTGGGGTGTTTGCTCTAGAGTTGAAGGGCAATTGGTTGGTGACAAGACTCCCTTGAGGTGGCGATCTTGCTGTTGCTGAAAGCCCGGATAGGGAAGAGGTTCACTGAGGAATTCACTCCAGTTGAAGGAAGAAGATGGTGTGATTTGTGCGTGAGATGGTTGGCAAGAATACGATTGTGGCGAGCCTAACTGTGTGACATTAGAAGAAGATGTTGATGAACAAGAAGAGGTGGCTTCATTAAAGAAGTTTGGCTGGATAATTTCTGGGTCAAGGACTTGAAACTGAGACAAACAGTGCCATGAGTGGATGTTTGCATTAGAGGAGCTATCTTGGACTTGCTCCATCACAGACTTGTTCCTGATCATATCGGTATTTGGAAATACTGTGAGGACTGAAGAGTGTTCTGGTGTGGGCACTGATGCGTAGTACTTGATGTTCTTATTGAGAGATCCAATTTGGTTTTGGCTGTTTTGGAGGCCGCTAATGTCTCGACAATCAGAGAGGATCTGAGAAAATGGCTTATGGGTAACAGGATCAATTCCCAACTTGGTAAGCTTCTTCCTCAACTTGGTGTTCCAGTAGTTTTTGACGTCATTATCTGTTCTTCCAGGTAGCTGTTTTGCAATAAAAGACCACCTGCAACACATTGGTTTGTTTGAGAGAAAGACAGAGAGAGAGAGAGAGTCATGTCATTATACTTGGGCTGTTTGACAATTGTATATCAAGTAGGAAGTTTTTGTTATGATCTTTTAAGACTCGGGTGACGTGTAAACTGGTATAAGGAACATTAATGTGCATGGAATTGTAATTTGATTCTCTTTCAGGATGCACATTACAGCGCTGTCCTTTCATGTAACTATAGCACTCCAGATATTCGTTTTAAGTGCAACCTCCTTAAAAAAGTTCATCTTTGAAACTCAAAGAATATAATCAGGCAAAGAACAATTAACTGAAAGAGATACAAGATTGAGAGTTAAACTGGGTGATTTACCTGCTTCCAATAGCTTTGTGAAGGTTTATAATGAGGTCTTCTTCTTGAGGGGCGAAACCGTCATGCTTGAGATCAGGTCTGAGGTAATTTGTCCACCTAAGCCTGCAGCTCTTCCCACATCTATTGAGTCCTGTACATAATAAACTAGCTCATGCACGCATATAATTACAGAATGCAGGCGGCGCTCTTACATTTACAGACGATAAATCCAAAAAATTGAAAGAAAAAATAAAAATCAGCTCCCATTTAGAAGAGTGGAGAATGGACAAAACCTGCTTTCTGGGGAACCAAGGTCCAATTCCCAATCCCATTGTTGGAAACGTATGCAAGTATTTTTGCATCCTCCTCGGGAGTCCAGAGGCCCCTCTTGACGTTGGATTTGTCACAACAAGGTGGTCTTCCCATTGAAGGAAGAGAGAGAGAGAGAGAGAGAGAGAGCTGAAGGTATAATTATGTAATGGTGATGCAATTGCAAACCTTTGAGGGTACATTTTAAAAGATGAAGAGGAAGGGAACGTTTAACAAATGAGGAGGCAAGAAATGCATGCAATTTGGCTCCCAATTGCATGATGATTTTCATCTTCTCCAAAAAACGGTTTCAAATGACATCACAATATAAGCATCTCTCTCTCTCTCTCTCTCTCTCTCTCTCTCTCTCTCTCTCTCTCTCTCTCTCTCTCTCTCTCTCTCTCTCTCTCTCTCTCTCTCACATGCTTGGATCTTAGAGCACTCTATTTGAGGTTCAAATAGGGTGAGTTATGTAGTTATAGTTTCAATCGGGTAAAATATCAATTGATTCCGATTACCTGTGTTTGACATGAAAACCAAAAAGGCTTCTTTAAGCTTATGAGTGGTGCAATTTCCATGGCGTCGTGTTAGCGTACTAGGAAAATGTCCAGTTGTCGAACCATCAATATCATCCAGATTCCACCGGGTCCAACTTGTATCCCACACACACTACCCAAATCAACCAAACTTAGATCGTCAGTTGTGGCATATAGAATTTACTCCAAAGGCGATTTAAACGTGCTCATGAAATGGACTTTCTTTCCAAAATGTCTTGAGAGATTTTCTTATTTAGCAGTGTTTTTGTGAAACCCGCATGCCCGTGAGATCAGAAAAGATGTTCAACTCTTATACAAATATATAAATATACTTATATATATCTTTATATATAAAAAGCGGCTATCAAACAGAAAATCTTATTTTAACAATTTATTGTTGTTTTCCGTTAAAGTTAACACCATTCGTCTAAATCCGTTCGCCTAAAACAATAATTTATTGGCCGTTTATGCGAGGCAACTTGACCTACAACCCCACACCGTGCACGCCATTGTCGAGCTGCTACTGGCCAGATTCAAGGAGTCGTTTCACCCATTCAACAAGAAAATCGATCGGATTGATGAAGAAGAGGGAGAAAAATGGGTTTTCGATGCAGGGGAAAAATTGCAAGCGAGCGATAATCGTAATACCATTCCGATGCAAATTACGGAGAGATCGGACGGGGTTTCGGATCATTCTAAATCATTGCAGAAGCTCCATGCGAGCTCATCGAATCGTCAAATGGTGCAATCTCCAATGAAAATGCCACCAGTGAAACCACTGAAGCATCCAAAGCTGAAGGCAAAGGATCCGAACAAGAGGGGGATGAGTCTGGAGGAGAAGCACAAGCTGGGGATCGGGTTGCAGAATACTCCACGCAGCAACATCACGGACGTAGAAACCCATAGAGGATGTCAAAAAAATAGAGCATGACCGAAACCCATAGCATACAGATTTGGAGAGAAACTGGCACGAAAATGGAGCTAGAAACCGAGTATGGAAATGGTAAAAGAATGGCAAAATAGATGGACCTACAGTGAAAAGAAAAAAATGGAAATCGAAAGAGGAAGAAGAAGCAGCAACAACCAAATGAATGTGATTCCATCCTCCCAATTAGAAAAGCACATCGTCGTCGTGCAAGATTACTGCTTGGAATTAAATGGCTTTAGCGCTCCACAAGCTCCTAAAAAAATACCAGTCGCAAGATTCATCTCCGCTTTGCAAAACCACAAGCGCCGAATGCCACCGCATTCCATCTCTCCCTTCTCATCGAATCCACCAATTCAAGCTTGTTTCTGACTTAACACAAAGCAGAGAACTTGACCCATTCCCAATTCTCGCTAATTTATCCCAACTTATCATATGGGTTTTACTTGAACTTGATTTGCTCAACTAGGTCGATGAGAAGGGAGAGAATAAAAGAAAACAAAGGAAGAAGAAGAAAGAGGAAGCAGCGGTGCTAGCAGGAGGATAGAAATAAGAAACAAAGCCCTAAGGGTTGGGGAGCAAACGGCACCGTTTTGGGGGAGAAAGGGGGCTGGGCTTAAAGCACACGGGCTGGGCCCGAAAACTGAAAGAATTTGACCCAAAAACAAAGAAAAACTCACTAGAACAAAGCCCACCTAAAATTAGAAGTCCAATAAGATAAAAATGCACAATAAAAATCAAATAAAACAGTACAACTAAATATTAATAAAAAAAATAAAAAAAACCTAAAAATAAAATAATTTAAACTAGAGTGTAATTTAAATACAAAAATAATTATTAATATTAAGAAAGCATAATATTTAAATTTTACAATTTAGAAATCACAAAATAATACTGTAAAAATCACATTTGATCTAACTAAGCAAACGAGCTTTACACGTTGCTTTGACCTAGTATATATATATATCTATATTATATAGAACAAAGAAGGATAATTATTTTGACACAAATGTCAAAAATACAAACAAATGAATAATCAGATGAGCCTTGTTCAGAAGACAAAAATGGAGTATTAAAAGGTAGTGCATCTCCTATCTGTTCTATTCCTGAGGGAACAGTAAGGTCTAACAAAGTGGAACTACAAGGATTGTCGTGGGGTGAAGCAATTTTCAGCAATGTTGTCATCGATGGAGGCAAGGAACCTTTTATGGTGACAGAAACAATGGACAGCAACCTTTTAGCTGTCGAGGAGACTCAGGATTTGTCATTGGTGCCTAGTGTGAAGGACCGCTTAGAGTCGAGAGTGTAGTTGGGTACCATGTCTAGGGATATTGCTCCCCTTGTTTCTCTTTATCTGTTAAATGATATAGTAGTTTCAGTATCGAACTAAGTTTTTAATAAAGTTAAAAGTTTTAAGCAAATCATGGGGATTTCAAATGATGCATATGAAGACCAAATCAAAACTCTCTTCACTATGATTGAGGCGAGCTACTCACTTGAAACCAAATCAAGTTTCAAGAAAAACAGAGAATTAAAACGTCCTTCATGGACAATTAACTACGACGCTAAGGAAAGTAGTTCAAGTCAAGAGAAGACTAAAAGGAAGGCAATGTGAAGACGGTCTTGTAGAGGGATTTGAATTAGTTGTAGGAAAAACAAGGAGTTGGGATTGGAAAAGTGTGTTCCATTCCAATTCAAATTTGGTGTATTTTGCGTAATTTTCACAGGCTTTTAGGTGATTCGGGACACTCTAGTATGGGTTAGGCCTTTTTTTGTATAGTATATTTGGTTTCTCCTATTGTTATATATATATATATATATAATATTTTTACTTACCAGGAAAAAAAAAAAAAAAAAAAAACACAAACACAAACAATTCCCACTTTCAAACTTTAGAACTGAGCTTAGACACCAGAAAAGTTAATGAATCATTGTACCAGCACTAGACCCCCGTAAAAAGTATGGTATTACGCAGTTCGTGCAAAGGCCAAAATTAGATCCAGTGCTTTAAATGGATTGCCATCATAAGGAAGAGAGGCAGGTTTGATATGAGATAGGTAAGTTTTCAAATATACAAACGAATGCTATAAAAGATTGGTCCGAGCAACTCTGATGATTGTGCCACTAAGTCACACCTCAATATTATATACAACAATTCGATGATTATCCCCGCTCCCGTAAAGAACAAAGTAAAAATGGTTTTTCTAGGATGAGCAAACCTTGCAACTCTTCCTGCAATTTCCGTTAGAGTGCTCAGAACCCACCATGTAAAGAGGGTTCTTTTCACACTCACCAGACTTGGCCCATATAGGGCAGTTCTCATCCTCATCAACGCAATCCCCATTGTCGGGGTCCCTCGCTGGTTTATCAAAGGATCGCACGTGAATCCACTTGGTTGCAGACCACTTCTCACCCTCAATAACAGGGCAGCTCCCATGCAAGCTGTTGGTATCTGTAGTTGCATCAGGATGAAGACTGAAGAATAGCAAGGCATCACCCTTTATGGGTTTCACTGCATTGTTATGAAAAGGTAATTTTCAGATCTATGATGGATGTAGGGTATTTAAAGAACAAATGTAAATTACTCGAGAACAAATGTAATGAAATAGATAATTGTTGTAAGACAGGAATCAACAGAATTTAAAGAGATGCCTCTGAATAACTTAAAACATAAATTAGCATTACCCGAGTAAAACAATAGAGAAATTCAGATTCGTTATTAGCCAACAAATTAATACCTGCATAGCCTTTTTTAGCACAATCAGACCAGCCATCGTCCTTTGGTTGAGACATCCTTGCCTGTGGAAGGATACAAATAAATGTTGACTTAGTGAAGTAGACATATAGGAGAAAAGGAAAACACATACATACACGGAAAGCATTGAAAGGAGCTGTGTAACCAACTTAAAGCCGTTCACAAAATTTCCAGACCAGGGAAAAAAAGGAGGAAGATCACTCCGATGGTCAGTCACGGATAATTTTACCTCTGAATTAGGAAAGATTGTCTCCCCACCCTTCTCAACATCAGACAAATACATCAATACAGTGGCAACCCTGTGGCCACCCAGTTTTTGATTAGCCTTGTCGTGAAAATAATCAAAATGTGGTTCATATTTCTCACCATGCTCGTAGTGCAATATTTGAATGGACTCCCCATTTTCTGTTAATCAGGGTGAGAAAGATTGAATAATAAACTTCCCATACACTCGCAGAAATCCTAAATCAACGAGAAGAAAGTAATTATTTTACCTGCTGGAAGGAAGGTCCATGCAGCAATCCTGGCCTCAATATCTGCGACTATTTCATCCTTGAAGATGAAACAAAGACACCAAGTAAGAATTTGTCAAGTAATAAGAAACGGAAAATGCATATTTCACAGAATGGGTATGAAAACAGATCGTGTCCTCGCAGCAACCAGTGGCTGCATTAATCATAAACATGCCGGGTCTAACAAAAGCCTCTCAAATCAACTTCTTGCATGTGACTCTATGGAACACTTCACATAAAGAAAGTTTGGCACTCACACACATCTAAATTTTGATTCTGATTAATGGATGTCCAAGCAGCTGGGACCAACAAAAATTGTTGTAACACATCTCACACCCAACATAACTAATACAGCTCCATGTCAATTCATCCAATTTAGAAAGCAGACTTTAACTGAAAATAGCTTATTCTGAGCTCAGGTTTGAATAAGACATCAGTTCAAAGAGAGTTAAAATGCGGTCGGAGAACCTTGTTTGTTACCCATCCGGCACTAGATTACGCTGTTTATCCAAATGCAATAATTCTCCAACTCAAATGGTGTCAAGTTTCAACTAGGTGCAAAATTACTTAAGAAGTTCAGATTTTCTCTATTCCCACATTCAAACTAAATTAAAGATCAATGAGATAAAGACCCTATTTCTGGTGAAACTTCTGCTGATTCTTGTCAAAGTTAATGAAGCATTCATTTTATTAGCGTCTCACCTTAAATACTTATCAAAAAATAAAAAGTATCTTTCTAAATGCCAAAAGCTGCCCGTGATCTTCTCTCGATTGGGACATCCTTGTGAGAAATGCACGCAAGACGGCTACAACCACAGATTTTATCACTACATGCTTACAGATTTATACGAATCCTTAACTCTACGCAAAATAAAGCAATCGCTAGCAAGTTTATCCATTCTGAACCCAAAGAATTCAAATGCATAATCTCAGAAAAGGTCCATAAATGCTGAACAGATAAGTGATTAAACAATACCTGAGCTTTCTGAAGAAACATGCCCGAGCTCGTTCGGACCTCGCTCATTACGCTCTTACCAGACTCGTTATCCGCCACCATCGATTTCTGCAGCTTATCCCTAGCCTACTTTCCCCAATATTAACACAAATCAAATCGAATTTAAGGAAGATGGCTACATTTGGATCAAATTTGATTTCTGATTATTCTTATATATTTCTACATATCCAGGAGAAAAACATGAATTCAGACGGAGAATGATTAGTATTTGACTCACGAGTTTCATAAGGTGGTCGCACTCTTCATGAGTCAGAAATCCCTTATAAATGAAAGACCTTCGGAATTAAAAATATAGGCAATGAATCAATATAAACCACAAACGAAATGCAATTTATTGAGAGAGAGAGAGAGAGAGAGAGAGAGAGAGACCTGGGACGCCATGACAGCTGAGTGACACGAGTGGGATCAAAAGAAGAGAAAGAAGGTTTCTTCAATCTCAGCACCGACTCATGCCTGAAACCGCAGCAAATTTAAAGAACATTCAAGGCACTTTCACGAGCACATAGAGAGGGGGAGAGAGAGACATACGTTTTCGTGTCTGCGAGCAATCCGCGTAAATGAGGAGCTGAATGAGAGAGATGAGGTAGAAGGAATAGAAAACAGAGAGAGATCAGGAGAAAATGTGGAGACTCCATGGGAAAATCTGTTGTGCAGTGTTCGAATTTAGATACAACTTCGCGTATGGCTTCGGCTTCGGGTTTTATTGAAGGGGAATGACGGGCAGGCGAGGGTTCCTGGCCTTCAGTCCTGTCTCATTTCTTGTGGGTGCCCATTGGATTTTGGAACTCACGGACTTTTGAGCCGCTTGTTTGTGGAAGCTTCTTTTCTTAAGCCGAAGTGAAAGTCTAATCTAACGAACCAACGTATCAAATCCATCATCATTAAGGTTGTCATCAATCGTCTGCTCCAAAAAAGTCTCCAATTATTTCGTATATATTAAGGACCCGTATGTTTTTTAAGATAAAGTCAGATAAGATGAAACGAATTAATATTAAAATTAAAAATAAAATAAAATATTATTAAAATATATTATTTGAGTATTATTTTTGAATTAAATTTTAAATTATTTATTTTATTTTATATAGAAATTTAAAAAAGTTATAATGATTAAATGAGATGAGATAAAAAATTTTGTGAAAGTGAACGTAAACTATCTCGTCTCATCTCAATATTTAAATACCATTTAAATATGAACATTTTTTAATTTTTAACTTTTTTTATCTAATTATTACAATTTTTCTAAACTTTTAAATAAAATACAAAACAAAAATTAAATTTTTCTATTAAAAAATTATATTCTAATCCTCTTTTAATTTTATAATTTATTATTTAATATTTTATCTCTCCTTTTTTAAAATTATATAAAAGTCTTAATTCAAATTATTTCAAAAATCATTTTATAATATACTCAATACCTAATTACTATTAAGTGAATTTCTCATATTATTTATGTAACTAAACGAGGCCTAAATATTTACTAGCTTTTTATATCTCTCTTTGTTTCTTTGGCAACTAAAAATAAGATTACGACAGATCATCGTTTCCATTCAATTGGGTATTGGTTTCCTCTTCAACCTTTTTTTAAAATAAATATACATACATATACATGTATTATATAATAATATAGGTTTCCTCCAACCTATTAAATTCCTTGTGAATTCAAGACTTTTTTTTAATATGTACTTAGGTGCAAGGCTTCCTTAACGAATACATGGATGATACTTTGATGATTTGGAGAAATCTTTACAACTTGAAAGTAAAAATCAAAAGAAAATATTTTCTGATCTTAATTACTTTAAATATAATCTTGAATATCAAATAATAAAATCCTGTGTAGTCTTTTTAACAAATTCCGTACAGTTACATTAAAAATAAATTAAAAAATACAAACTGAACCTGGTCTGGCCTTTCTTCCTGCTGTTGGCTGTCTCTTTTGTATTTTGTCCGAGTCTAATGCCTTTTTGTTTTGTTGTCTTTGGCTCACACGACTTGACAAACCAAGAGAATGCGAGGGTTGGAAGTGATAGAAATAGTTAAGAGGGAAATATTTTAGATAAAAGGGATTAAATAAAAATAAATCTATAAATTGATATAATTTGATATAATACGTCATATTATAAAATTATTTTTATTATAAAATAGATTAAATAAATTTCATAAAATTACATTAATTTATAAATTTATTTGATATAAATTTCTTTATATACGTAACAGTTGTCTTAATTAAAACCCAATAGGTAGGTACATCAGTTTGCTGGGTCTGGGCTGAAGCACTCGTAAAAACTGACTTGCCCAGCCCAAGACGATTTAAGTGAAAAAAAAGGCTGTATTTGCAGAGGAATAAAGCCCTTCTTATAAGTGAAGCAAGCAGAACTCAGCACCGTCAAGCCCGGTTTGAATATAAGAATTATTTTATTTTATCTTATCTCATTTTTTTAAATTTTTATATAAAATATAATAAAAATTTTAATTTATTTAAAATTTAAAATAATAATAATATTATATAAATATTTCAATAATATTGTATTTAATTTTTAATTTTTCATCCCATCTCAACTCTTTATTTTACAATACTACAGCTTGGATATCACATTTTCTCATGCCCATATGCATCCAAGAGCCAAGACTCCAGAGTCCCAACAAACAGTATGACTTTTTCTGCGTGCTGTCTAAAATCAGATTTCCCTTTCCAAAAGTTAAAATGTGGACAAAGTTTGGGAGATTTACAGACTACAGGGGTCACGTGTCGGACAAACAGTGATTATGCAAAAGGGGGAGAGAATAAATATATAAAAAAATAAAGAATAAAAGAATAAATATTAATAAAAGAATAAGTGCTTCACACTGGCCATCAAAGGAACTCCTGTTAAAAGACTCACAAAAGCTGGGAGATGAAACTCATAGTCATACACAACAAACGTCAGCTTCATTTTTCAGGTCCCTTTATTTCATTTTTCCCCTTTTTGATGCAGTCGGGAAGGAATCAAGCGAGTTCAATCAAATTTATCATCCACATGCCAAAACAAAATGAGTATCCCGCCAACCACAATTAGAAGAGGAAAAATTTATTAAACCATGCAAAGGAATAAAATTTCATTGAAAACCTAATATATATTCCAACTTATTAGTTTTTTATTTCACCTATGGCTACTAAAAGTCATTAAAAAAATTCAAAATCTAAGTAAGGACCTGATGACCTATCCGAGTCAGTAGCACCTTTGTCATTTGGAGGCATCGATGTCTTCAATGTGTGGCTAAAAAATGCAAGATCAACGGGTTTTGGAATTTCTGGAGGGTAAGTACTCCGAATGAGAGCCCAATTAATACTTTGAAAGAAGGGATGATGTTTGATCTCAGTGGCACCTCTTTTGAATCCTAGTCTCTTTCGTGGATCCTTTACAAGCAGGCCCCGGATCAAATCCTTTGCTGCAAAGCTGATACAAGATCCGTCAGGAAATTTTAGGGGCTGACCAACAACATTGAATAATGTCTCTCGGTTTCCATTGCCTTTAAACGGTGTCCTCCCATGGAGCAACTCGTGCAAGAAAATACCATATGTCCACCAATCAACAGCACTCCCATGACCATCCCCTCTTATTATCTCGGGAGCTAAATATTCGTGGGTTCCAACAAATGATGTAGAGCGGGCGCTAGTTGGTTCTGCAATTAGAACAGGGAGGGAATCTGCATTTGCTATTTTTTCACTCCTCCCCTTGCTTATTTTGGAACTGAGAAAACGAGGCTTAAAGCAAGAAGGCTCCACACAAACGGGTAATTTGCAGGTTGGATCAATACATGACGGCTGAATACAGTAAGCAGATATCCGGCAGGATGGTTCTGTACTGGACTGAACGAGTGTGGGACTCACACAGCATCTCAATGATAGGTCAAAATCAGAGAGCATGATATGGCCATCCTCCCTCACCAATACATTCTCAGGCTTTAAGTCTCTGTACACCACTCCCATCATGTGTAGATACTCTAGCGCAAGAAGAACTTCAGAAGCATAAAATCTGAAAGTGCAAAAGAGATAGTCAGACATCTTTTGTTGTTAAGTAACAAAGAAAATAATCAGAAATTAGAATATAAACTAGTCCACAGTCTATTAGAATGGCACTAAGGAGCAAACCAAAATGACTTTACCAAAGGATGGTCATTAATCCAAGCTGATACTACATTAGAGAACCAAAGTCCATAAAAAACCAATCAACCTGATCATTCGAAGTGTAATGGATCATGTGTTAATCTGACGCAAATCCATTGAATATTGAAGTAAAACTCACAATCGAGGACATGAGGAGTTAAAATTAATGGGGTATTTCTGTCTCTGAGTTTTGTTTGATTAAAAAATAAAAACTAATGCTTACCATAGACAAGCACTACTTAGTTCTTCCTCTCTTTTCTTACTTACACACAGTTGTCTTTTTCCCCAATCTCTCTCTCCTAATGGGTACCGTTCAATCAATATTACCTCAACAGAATTATACCAGATAAATAAAATAAAAATGCCAACGGCAATTTGAAATTTCAGTACTACTACTAACCTGGCTGCCTGCTCCGTAAAGTGCTTGCCGGGCTGGCGCTGCCGAAGGGTGTGAATATCCCCACCACTGCAAAACTCCATTAACAGGCAAGAAAACTTGTCGGTCTCGAAATGCGAGTAAAGGGTAGGAAGGAACGGGTGGTCCAACAAACCCAATATGTCCCTCTCAGTCTGAGCTCTCACCAGCTTCTTCCTTCCAGCCAGCATGCCCTTATCCATCACCTTCATGGCAAACAAACAACCCAGTCCTCTTAACTGGGCCAAATACACACTCCCTATATCCCCACAACCAAGCTTCTTCAATAGCCTGAAATTTCCCAGCCCCAAGTCCCCATCTTTCGCCTTTATGTATTGTATGGCATCCCATCGTATATCGTTGCCCTTGTGAGGCTTCGACGAGCAAAAGCTCCGAAAGCTGGATTCGTTTGCATCGAAGCTGTTATATTTGCTAGCGCAACTTAAACTGCTTGTGCCATTTTCCTCGTAGTCCACTAAGGATTCAGCATTCTTCAGAGCCTCAACAGTGCTGGCATTGCTCATATTGCTGCTACTCACACTGTTATCAGACCCAGAAACCGTGCTGCTACAAAGACTGATGCTAACACTAGTATTCAAACTTATGTCTTGGAGGTTGCCAGCGAGGGATTTGGCATCATTGTTTTCACTACTCTGGGCTGGTTTTTCCATGCCTGAATGAACGGGCTTTGAAAGTGTTTGATGGATCTTGTGAAAGAAGGGGGCCAGGATTAAATATATGGAATGATGAGGTCAAGATGGGAGGGGATGAGACCGAGGCGGTCAAAGTGAGGGCGAGAGAGACGCGGGCGCGAAGAGGGCTGAGCGTAGGGAGTCAGGGACACAAAAGGAGTAGTGAAAAAAGGGTATTCAAATTTGAAATTCAGAGGAGGTGGTGAAAGAGAGAGACCCAATGAGTAAATTGGGTTTAGAGTCCATTTCTCTCTTGCACCGTCCCAGAAAATGTCACAGCTTAGAGACAAAATACAGAGGATCGATCACAGAGAGAGAGAGAGAGAGAGAGATAGAATTCCTGTTTTCGAGGACGACAAACCTTTCAAATTTGTCTAAATGAACGTGTTCAAAGTTAAAAACCCATTCCCAGCCAATACTGTTATCCTAAATTTTTGGATTTGTCTGCAATCACGTGGATTGAAATACTAAACGATATAATAATTAATATTGAGTTCACATTATAAAGAAAAAATTTATTTATCAACCTCCAAATCATCTTATTAAAAAAAAAAACTGGAAAGAGAATTATGGATCCACTTGCATAGTATAGGAAATAGATGTTGGAGGGGTTGATATGGAGGTTGATGGGTTTCGTAGAGGGGCTCTATTCTATAGTATTTTTGCCGGACCAAGGAAAAAGTAGTAATTAAAGTGTGGATTTCATTGGATATTTCTCAAGAAAAGAGCCCCCATCTCTGGTCAACTACTCACGAGTTTTTATGTATATTTTCTATTGAAATACTACAGTTACTGTTTAAATCAGAGTAGCCAACTTCTTTATGACCTGCATTGTATTATTACCAGAAATTTTTATTTTGTGTCAGCTAAACGGAGAAAGTTTTTAAGTTTCTACACTCCCTGATTAGACCAAAGTATCCAACTTTTTTATGACCTGCAATTTATTGCTACCTAAGAATCATTAAGAAATGCCATGCGTTATACTGTAATGCAAATAAATCTCTGACAGCTGAGAATTGGGAGTTGGTCACAATAATTCCTATTCCTTTTAAAGTCCTGATAATGTTATCCTGAACATTAGGCCTAATAATGCTGTAAAAAACAACCAAAGATCACCCCGGGAGGAGGGGGGACATGAACCTTAGATCTAATAATGTTTCTAGACTAGTCTACTATCTAAATATGAGAGAATTACTGATACTCGGATGGAAATAAATGGCAACTGTCCAAAAAACTTATAACTTATGCATGCTCCTGCTAATTAAATTATGATAATTACCAGAGATCTTGATGCGATTTGCATGTGATTTTTTGTCAGTGATTTTCAGCAATTAGACATCGTATCAGACAAATTAACATTCGTTATCAGGTTTTCAAATTTCAATTCTAAATGGCACCTCATGTCATGTTCTTGATTTTCTTTTTGAGGGATGATATATTATAATGCCTAGGGACCAAAATAAGCATGGCTCTTATTTCATATCTCCAAAGATTCCACATCAAACTCTTCAAGTACAATTGAGTTGAAAGTAGTAAATTCCCTACTTTCCAACAGCACAGAGAACTTGCTCGAGATCTGAATTACATTCCAGCGAACACAGCACACACACTCAGCAGGCACACAGCACGTACAGCAGTAGATTATTCCACGAGCTTAGTAATTCATATCCAACACAAGTACTGTTAAGACCATTAATAGACGTGGATGCATAGGAGTAGCACTGTAGCAACACAGCAGGGATAACAAAGAGCTCCAGAACTGACCCCCAGAGCAGCACACGACACTTAGTTACGAGAGCGTGAGGGTAATTGTTATACAACTCTTTTACAACTAACCAACATTAGTGTGCCATTTCATTAAAAATAATTTTGATTGTACACAACTATCCTCAAATGTCGTAAAATGGTTCTAAGTTTATCATTTTCCCGGATTGAGTGATTATATGTCTACATTTACCTTCTGGTCAATATGCATACTCCTTTATAGTCAGTGGCAGAATCAAGAATTTTACACCCCGGGAGGGGAGAGGGGGAACTTTTCTAACTTCTAACTCATTTATGTGAAATAGAAAACGATAAATCTTAATCTTAATTTCACATAAAATCATTAAAATTTAATTATATATAAAAATTAGATCTTAATAATTTGCTATATACATGTAGAAATAAAATTGTTAAAACATAACTTAAGATATGTTTTCAAATTTACAATGCTTCAAAAAATAAAACTCATCCATTATTATTTTTTAATGAAATATTTAGAATTTATTTCTTCATTGAAACCATCAAGTAAAATTTTAGAAGCTCATCTTTCATTCTAGTTTATCAAGTTTCATGTAAAATTTAGATATTTAGTGTCATATTAAGCATATAATAATCCTACAATTGATATCTTAAATTAAAAAAAAAAAAAAAATCTTGGTCAATAAAATCTAGAGGATAAAACTTCAAAACTATTTTTCATATAAATCATCAACACTAAATGATTATTCTTTTATTTATTTCACTTTGTATTCCATATCAAGAAGCCTAATTTGTATAATAATAAAAAAATCTGTAATCCATATTAATAAGGTTATTATTTCTTATAAACTTAGTTTTAATATAATCTTGAAGGGGCCACATCATAGAAAATAGATAATATGTAGGAATTATACAAAATTTTAGGACTAAAGAAAAATTCAGAGAGGCATTTTTATGTATATAGAAATTTTAAAAAAATTTGGAGAGTATATGAAAAATATAAATTTTAGGGGCGGGGGGGCATTTTATATTTACATAGCATTATGATTAAAAAAAAAAAAGACCTTAAGGGAATATTTTGAGTATTAAAATAATTTACCTAGTTACAAGCTAGAAAAATGTGACATGGTGCTTTTATGGAAATTAGCATTTGCACATTCTGGTCAATATAGCCTATAGGCTAAAGAAAGGGTGGAATGGATCACTGTGGATGGTGCATAATGTGGCAGGGGCATAGGTGAGTTAAAAGAAATTTGTGATTTAAGGTTGAGTAATGCTATATATAATTGTGGAGGACACAAATATCATGCAATTGTTTTGAAAAATAGTGAAATCCACTATTAAAAAATTAATTTTTTTCATGTGATCTCGTATTTATTCACTTTTTTAAAATGTTTACGTGAAGCTCATGCACTCACGATTGTAAATATTTTTTTTTTTTAAGCTTTGTTTTTCGATTAATTCACATATGATAATTACATGTATCTTGTGATGCGCATTTGGTTCAAAAGATTAGAGATTAATTGTTTCATACTTTGTTCTATTTGCAGTTGTCAAATTCTAATACGAAACTCTTGATTTTCTTTTAAGAGATGATAATGGCCAACAACAAACACATTGCTCTCTCTTGTCTCCAAAGATTCCACGTCAAACCTTGAAGTATAATCAAGAAGAAGAAGCTTAACACTTAATTTTCAACTATATAAATATGATACCAAATCATGTTTTTCACCTAATAGCATTCAAGATGAAGTTACCAGCGCTGGTTGCTGCTTTCTTTCTCTTCCTGGCATGCCATTCTATGCTATCTGCAGGTAATTTCCCAAAACGAGCGTTTCTTTCTTCATTGAATTTACATGCCAAAGTTAATGACTCTATCCTAATATCATACTTCAAACCTGTATTGTTGAATTGCAAGAAGTTTAGAGGGAGTGCTTTTGATTTCCATTTGCTTTGTAATTGTCAACAACTTATAGCTAACCATTCTAGTTGAAACCCATATTGCAGGAATTACAGCAGCACATCAAATTACATTTTATGTGCACAACAAATGCCACTTTCCCATATGGCCTGCAACAGCACCAAATACCGGGCACCCAATAATAGCTGATGGCGGCTTCTACCTCCCCTCAGGCCAGACAATGCGCATTTATACCCCACTGACATGGAGTGGCCGGATTTGGGCCAGAACAGGCTGCGAATTCAATGCCAATTGGAATCCAGCCTGTGAAACAGGCGATTGTGATGGAAGATTGGCCTGCAATGGACTTATTGGCACTCCCCCAGCCACACTAGTGGAAGTTTCCCTGCAGGCAGATCAAGGCAAGCCAAGCTTTTATGATGTAAGCTTGGTTGATGGGTACAACATCCCTGTTTCGATCACATCAAGGCAAGTATTGCCAAAATGTACCATCAGAGGGTGCTTGAAAAACGTGAACAGTCTATGCCCACAAGAGCTTGAAATCTTGAACAAACATGGGGAAGTGGTGGCATGCAGAAGTGCTTGCTTGGCTTTTGGCCTGGACAACTTTTGTTGTCGGAATCAATACGGAAGCCCACAAAAGTGCAAGCCTAGTGCGTATTCAAATATCTTTAAAGATGCTTGCCCTTCTTATTACAGTTATGCCTTTGACACGCCTCCACCATTGGTAAAGTGCGCCTCTAGAGAGTATGTGATAACCTTCTGTCCAGTGTGGGGTGATGAACACAACTCCATATAGAGCATTATAAATATATATCTCTATGATTGTCTAATTTCAGATTTGATTTGAAGTTAATTGTTGCTTATTATGTAAAGCTTTGTTAGTAACATAATAAATCTATAACTCGAAAGTGGTTATTAAAACAACTTCTTGTTGTGTACCGGAATGTTATCAATTAAATAACATTAATTGATCCGCAGATCTGGCGCTTACAAAGAAAACGATAGCAAGTTGAAAACATGGTCCAAGAACTATAGCTTATAACATTTTAATGCAAGCATAATAGGTATAATAATGGGCCCGTATACAATAGTAGCCAGGGCCTTGTTGGGCTTGTCTTCTTTAGAAGAGTCATTGTAGCCCAAAAGTACCTCCATAGGACCATAACTCGCGAATTACTGTTTTGCATTTCGTCGCAGACTCGCGGCGGGTCTACATGTCGGCGTCCCGTCTGTGTTCCCTCCCCGGCTCTCCCCCCTCTCCGGCTCTGCCCTCTTGCTTCCTCTTTATTTATGTTACGAGTATATGTTTGTATTTTTATATGCTATAATTATAAAAAAAAATTATAAAATTAAATTTATAAATTAACAAAATTTAATATAATACGTTAGATTTATTTTATAATAAAAATACTTTTACAATTTACCATATCATCGTATTACATTAAGACACGTCAGTTTATATATTTCTTTTTATAGAATATCTTGATTTTTACTATTTGAGATTATATTTTGAGCCTTAATTTTAATATTGATTTATTTTTATTTTTGCATATATAAAAATATTATTGAAAACCTAGAATAATTAGAAAAATTATATGTACAAATCAATAGGAAAGAGATAGCCATTTGCAAACTGATGTAGAGACATAACCGTTATACCAATAAGAAGAATTTTAATTTATAATAAAATTAAATTTTAAAATAGATTATGAGTCTCACATAATTGAAAAGTTCACTAAGGCAGCCAGGTTTTGCATGCCTGCCATCAAATTCGTGCCGGATGTATCCGGGATTAATACTCTACACTGAACATATATATATGCTGCCTTTTTTTTGTATTTTCTCTAATCTTGCAAATATAAATTACCTTTTGTTACATTGTGGGCCGGAGAATTATTATTCGGCGAACATACTAATTATTTACTAAGGTAGTAAATTTTATTTTCTTTCACGTGCACATGCAGAGCTCAAGTTTTTGCCCAAAAACTGGGACATGCATGCATGATACGCGCACAAAATAGCGCGCGCCATGCATGGACAGGAGCTCTGAGAGTCCAGATTACTCGTTCATGAATCGGGCCTTCTGATTCACAAACTAGCTAGCTAGATAGCAAGCCTGATAATTATTTTATGCCCCTCCAACCACACATGCATTATGGTCCAATCGCTGCTGAAAAAAGTACTACTACTTTCTCACTTTTTATTCTACTGCTCCCCAATCTTGTGATCAATATAAGCATGCAATTTCCAGTAAGCGTATTAATGACCAAACACTCCCCAATCACAGCTCGAAAAAGTACTACCTTAAACTTTTTTTTTTATTAGTCAAAGTACTACCTTAATTTTTCTTACTTTATGAGCATTCTCACTCGATCTATCATTGACTGGAAAAAGCTGCGATATAATATATATATATATATATGTATGTATGTATGTATGTATGTATGTGGATGACTTGAGTGTACGTATTAGCTTGGTAGCTTCATTGTCTTGTACGAGTAATTTCATTTACTTACTGATCCATATTAAAATAAATAAATAAAAAAACTTAAAATTATGGGAAGAGATTGACAGAAGAACCAACTTTTGGCCCATAAATATATATGGAGGAATAAAGATGCATGCATGTAAGATATGTGCAAGCGGAAAGTAAAAAAGGAAATGAAAGGAAATTAAGGGGTTGAGGGAGATTCCTGTCGCAGGACTAGAGATGGCACTAGCTAGCCGTGTAATATATATGTTTGTATATTGAACCGGAAGATAGTTAACATGAATATCTATGTAAGAGTACCGTGTGCGATTTTCATTTTAGAAGTATTCTTTTCATCAGCCCTTAACTCAATACCCACACCTTACATGGCAGTCATCAAATTATTGACAAATGAACGAAAACACATCAGAGCTCGGAGAGAGAGCTTGAGAGAAAGAGGAAGAAGAGAGAGAGAGCTTGAAGAGAGAGAACTTGAGGAGAGAGAGAGACGTCAGAGAGAGAGCCTGATGAGATGGAGAGCTATAGGAGACAGAGAGAAGTCTCTGAGAGAGAGATCAGAGTAGATGGAGATCGAGATAGGTTTTGGGTATTAAAAAAAGGGAAAAAGCTGTGTGCGGTGTGGGACGGCGAATAGTTGCTGCATAGTAAGACTGGTTTTGACTTTTTTGTTCCTTTATCGCAATGCAAGGGACAATTAATAACGTATCTAGCTAGGGTTCCTATAGTAAGCTAGAGATGACGTAAAAGTTGCTTTTCTTCCGATGATTCTCATAGTTAATTTCCTGCACGTGACAAACGACAACAGGCCAGCACACGTACAGACGGAAATTGAGAGGATTAATAGTTTATTAGTATACAGTGAGATGAAATAAGTTATTTTAAATAAAATATTATTATAATAATATTATTTTAATATTTAAAAAATTAAATTAAGATTTTAAAATATTATATTATTTATTATATTTTATATAAAAATTTAAAAGAATCCTAATGATAGGATAAGATAAATGGATATATGCGTAAAAAAGATCGGACAACAATGGATATATGCGTGCGTGTGCCGTCTGTCTCGGAGAGGGGGAGAGAGAGAGAGAGAGGTCCGCTGAAAACGAAACAACCTTGCCAAGTCGGGTAACCACTAACCAGAGGTTGGAGCCAGGGGACTACTGTCGAGGAGAGGTGGCGCCTATTGCTGTATTACTTTCATGCGCTAGGTGCCATCTCTCCTACGACAGAAGCTCACTGTAACCTCAGTACTTTTTTCCCTGCTCTGACTCGTATTCTTCTTGACACTCGGATTTACAGGAAATGTGCGTACCTGATGGTAGAGAGGTTGGAGGGAATTTCCGTCGGGGAGATGGTACCTAGCGCAAGAAAGCGGCCTATATATATTGCCGTATTTGATCGTGCGCTTGGTACCATCTCACCTGCGACAGAAGCTCACTGTAACCTCTTTAGTTTCATTTGCCCTAGCTGCCCTGAATGATTTTCTTCTTCTCCACACACGTATTTATAGCAAATTAATATGCGTGCTGCAAGAGAGCGTTCGAGAAGGATGACGACCATGATGACGAGGGCAGTGGCGACGACATGATGAGGCAATGACATTAGAAAATTCGTGGAAAATGATGGGCGGCGGCTCTTGTTGGTCCTTTCATTTTGTTAATTACCCAATCACAGTTACGAATATGGCGTGGAACCTGTCCTACAGATTTGTACCTCGTAAACCAGTGAAAATCAATAGATTAAATTAAACGCAACTACAGCATTGATGTATGATCGAGTACCACGACGAGTGACATTCTTTTCATTTAATGACAATACATAGTACTATACAGCATCTACTGTGTTGGACTTCGAAAGGGAAGATTCAAAATACCCTACTCGGAGGACCATTATGTAATACCACCAATGATTTAATACTGCTACGGAAAGTCATTAGAGTTTATGCTTTCACTTGGAAGAGAAAAGTAAATCAATATAATTAATCTTGTAGATAAACTTCAGAAGGACATGATCTTGTGTGATATCCAAGATATGTATCTGTCCTTAGCCAATAAACTAATTAGGAATCGGATTAACGGTGAATCGGGACCCTTATATTATCTCTCTTTTTATGCTAAACACGAGTTCTTTCCCTAGAGATTGAACTCTTCTTCAGCGTATTACATTTCTGAATGGAGAACTTTGAGCATTTTGTTACTATGCCAGTCAGTACTATATATGTGCATATATATATGGTTGATCGTCAGTAAAAGCTATAGTAAAGTTTATAAATTCGTTTTGTTCAACCAATAATATTTTTTATACATGTCTTTTTTCTGTGAACAGATCTGATTAAGAAAACTGAATTATTTGCAACTCGATCTCATGTATACAGAGACCATGAAAATCACTGTAATTGTAAGGAGCAGCGCAGTCCTATTAGATTGTTAATTAATGGGGTTGTTGGTCAAAAGAATTTTTTGATTGTTTCAGTCTAAACAATCGAGCATATTAATCATTACGCGCGTACAGCTTCATTCTTCCTAGTCTTTTAGCGGAAGCTGATCGTGCATATGCACGAGCATGTGGCAATGGCCCGGCCGGTAGAATTGCGCTATTCAAAGCATATGTATTTTATCAAAGTGACGATCTGATTTTTTTGTACTCATGGTCACTCGAGTACTTCTCAAATGGGGTACGCTAAAATCGAGATCTTCTTGGGTCGATCTGCATGGATTGTTTAGTACATTAAAGAAATTATAAGAAAACCTGGTATATGGTCGCTTAAACTACTGAGGATGCAGCTCATGACTGAAAAATTTAGTTGAAAGTATTGGACCACCCATTGATGGGGTTGGCTGAGATTCGATTCTATTCTTGAATGAAAAATATTATGTTTAGTTCAAGATTCCCATGCAGGCCGCCAGTATGCTTATAACATGGCCTAAATATTGTGCTGTAAACAAACCAAACAACATGTTCTCTCATCATTAAAGTTGGTGAATAGGAACAGCCATTTGTTGTATTGGGACCATTTTTGAATCATCTCCTGATAAACATCCTTATCCAGAGCTCGTCAAAGATGTGGTGATATCGCTATTCGCTGAAGGCCATATCTAACCATATATGCTTCCCATTAATTTAGATGCTTAATTTTAATTAATTACAGTCTGGATCAGCCGAATCAGAGTCAAAGTTCTGAGTTTTGTATGTGTATTTTACCCTGTTGGTATTTTACAAAAGGTGGCATTCCTAGGCGCAGCTCAGTAGGCCTGACCGGATATGTTACAGTTTTGCCGTAATAATTGGAAGCCCTGTTAATAATCCAAACTCCAGGGCCCCAAGTGCTCTAAAAGTCCTGGGTGTTGCGACTTGCGTGGCCACCTGCAATTATTTTCAGCCTTGGTGTCCTTTTTCTTTTGAGTACAAGTGCTCGCGTGCCGCCAGCTTTGACCGCTGGGTGCCTAGCACAAATTTATCTTTTTATTTATATTTATTTTATATTTTTAAATATTTTTTAAAAATAAAAATATATATATGAATATATTAAAAATCACTTATTTAATTATTAAGTAAATAAAAAAATTAAAATATATAAACTGTCAAAATAGAAGGATAAACTCAAACCTAACATTTTCCATTTCTTTTCTCGAATACCCAAACTTGAAACTAGAAAGAAATAGGGCTGTGGACAATGGCCAGCGGACTACTCTCTCTCTCTCTCTCTCTCTCTCTCTCTCTCTCTCTCTCTCTCTCTCTCTCTCTCTCTCTCTCTCTCTCTCTCTCTCTCTCTCTCAGAGAGACATATTTATTTATTTTTATTTGTGTTGTTTTGTCCCTTCGCTTA